>NW_027527955.1:7477756-7581986 GCF_008692635.1 Crocuta crocuta
AGTAGTGACGGCCTTATAAAGGCGACTCATTTTTTTTAAGGATCTGTGCACATTTGGTCACAAGAGACCCATTCCCATTATTTTTCTCTTGCTTTTCTTTTCCCTCCCCAGTTTCTCCTGAACTTCTATAGAAAGTCAAAGAAACGGAGGTGGCTGTTGCCTCTGTAAGGTTGAGGTTAGGATATTGCATTTGGGGGGTATTGCTAAGTATACGAGACAATAGAGAAAGTAATTTGAAGATTTACTAAGTCAGAATAAATTTTAACTCAAAGAGGGGGAGGGGGAGAGTGATATGTACTGATAAACATTTTGGAAGAAGGCGACTACATCTTCTTTATATTTGCCTTGGAGAAGAATGCACTGAAGAACTTAGGTACCCACCCTGGACTTTGCAAAGCACATCTCTACAGTTTCAGAGATAGTTGTTGAGATGGGCCTCCATAAGAAATGTGGCTCTGGCAGGAAGGATGTTCTCAAGTATCATGAGATAGTTCTCAGTGAGGAATCATAAGAGGAACAAGCCTAAGAACCAATGTGAAATAACTAAGGTCCCAGAACCCAAGAACCATGATTTTAAATTCCTCTTTATCCTATACCACACCTCTTACCTTCTTTGTGTTGTTTGTACAAGTTTTTTAAAAACAGTAAATTTAAGCTGTTAATATTATGCAGACTGTGCCTCAATCTTTGAGATAAGATAGACCTTGCTGAATCCGTTTTTGGAAACCTTCAAAAGGAGTTAATCCAGTCTAATTCCTTTCCATTTACATCGTGGTTTGGGCCCAGAGCTAATAGTAATGACAGTGTCCTTTGACATTGTCTTCCTTGGATATATTTCCCTTGAAAAAGGGAAAAGAAGTGACTGGACTTGGGTATTCTGTCTGCATTGGTATTTTTTTAATTTCATTGATTATTTTCCTTTGAACATGATTACCTTTGTCTTGTGCATTAGCTGAATCTTTGTTGCTCAAAAAGCAATAGGGACCTTTACGGGAAGTTTTTGTGTATCTTCTTGCTTCCCAAAGCTTTTGGACGGGCCAATCACACCTCTGAAAGCTTCAGAAATATTCAACGTTGAAACAAGCTTTGAAGTGACAATATTTAATCATAGAGTTTGACAAAATCTTTATATGTTTGTGCAGATTTTACAAACTCTATATGTTTTAAGGAAGTCTCTTCAGTTTATCCCAACCACATCCTCACTCAAATCACTCAGAAACTCTGAGTTTACGTATGTATTTCATAGACTTCTGTTCACAATTTGTTGCTGAATTACACTGGATTCTAAGGTGATAAATTTCAAAGGAGGGGCTTTAATTCCCTTGGTTTTAGCAGAGAGAATTGTCCACGTGCTTGGACCTTATTGGTCTCAAATAAAACGAAAGGTGTAGATGTTGGCTGAAAAGAAAGAAAAAATTATAAACAGATTCTTATAGTAACTCTACTTTTAATTATATTCCTTAGGAAAAAAAAAACCCTTATAATATACCATATATAACATAAATATATGAAAAGTGATCTTGAAGTTTCAGAGAGATTTCTCCCTCCGATTCCAACAAAGTACAGTACTTACCCTAAGGCCCTTTATTTTAAAAAATGAAGGTTCTGAAATATTTGATCACTTTCTAACCTTTAGAATCCAGTATGTAAGTGCTCTCCAGTGTGAGCTTGAGGCGCTACACACTCTGAAAACAGAACATCATGTGCCTGAAATGCTTTGATTCAAGTCCTCATAACCCTTTTTGAGAAACTGAAAGACTCCCATACCAGGGGCCAGAAGGCAAATGTAAGAGGACTCAAATAGCCTTTAATTTTTTGTAACCAAAAAAATTTCCCATCAGAACAGGCTACATAATTTTTCTAGGCCAGTGTAAAATGAACACGCAGGTCCCCTTGTAAAACTTATTAAGAATTTCAGGACCGTGACAATTAAACCAAGTGGTCAACTCCTCTAAGCATGACTTTTTTTTTTTTTTTTTTTTTTTTTAGAAAGAGAGCACGCCCCAGCAGGGCAGAGGAAGGGAGAGAGAGGGAGAGGGTGAGCGGGAGAGAGGAAGAGAGAGAGAGAGTGAGAGAGAGAAAGAGAGGGAGGGAGATAAAGAATCTTAAGCAGGCTCTATGCTCAGTGTGGAGTATGACATGGGGCTTGATCCCATGACCCTAAGATCATGACCTGAGCCAAAATCAAGAGTAAGACACTTAACTGACTAAGCCAGACAGGCGCCCCCTAAGCTGGATATGTTTAAAGAGAGATATTTTTTGCCTTTTACTTATTGAGTCCTTTCTGGCTCAGCTAGTTACTTTGTAACTCAGTGAATGTCTTTACTTTTTCAGAAAAGGTCAGGGAGATTACTTCCATGATCTGTCTTGTGTGAAGAAGAAAGCTGTGACTTTTGAATAATACTGTCAACCTTTTAACCCAAAACACTTTTAACCCAAACTGTATTTTATTAAATGTAGACATCATGAATTATAAGAAACACTACTGTTTTATGTGCCATTTTGGGGGGAAAAGATGCTACTATTAAATATGATGCATCCATTGTAAAATGAACTGAAAGTTCAGAGACATTGCAATGTCAAAGATCTTAGCATTGATGAAAATGTGGATCTCCGTGGAGAGATCTGGCAACACTGTAAGCTCCTTACCATCATCTCCTTACCATGTTATGTGTAAAAGCTCTCTTGTTGATAGGAGTGAGGCACAGAAGTTAAATGAGCAGTGGTAAGGCCGCATGCCTCATCAGGGGTAGAGGGTAGCATAGCCCACTGGGCTGAACCTAACACTTTCCTCCCTTAACTCTGCTGCCTTGGCTCTTTGGTCGCACCATTCATTGGATCAATTACAAAGACAGAAGAAAATGACATAAAACTAGATGAGACAAGAGGAAATGTGCACACAAAGGTTAGTGTTTTACTACATATATCTATGAATGAATTTACTGTATATGTGTATTTACTATATATGTAGGTGTGTGTGTTTTATTTATTTTTTATTTTTTAAATATAATCTCTATACCCAACGTGGGGCTTGAACTCATGACACTGAGATCAAGAGTCACATGTCCTACCAACAGAACCCAGTCAGGTGTCCCTATATATGTATTTTAAATGACACTTGGGAAACATTCTTTTTTGTGTGAAGTTTAATCAGTTTATATCTCATTTTTAATTAGTTTCAAGATACTGATGATTTTATATCTGTGTCTCATTTGAAGTTGATATGTATGCATATACACATGCATTTTCTATTTGGGGGAGGGATGAGTGATGTAGTTATTTGTGCGATAAACACCATGAGAGCTTAATGTAGACCTCTACATAAAGTTCCCCATTTAGATGAAAGACAATATGTAAGTAAGCCACAGAGTCAATTACGGTTATGTAAGGGCTCTTGTCTCTGCATTGAAAGTGCCATGGATGTGAATGATCCGGAATTGCAAAACAATTTTTTGAGATATTTATCAGAAAATATTTCTTCCTCATTAGCATACACCCTAGCAACACGCGCACATACATGCGTACACCGTGACCGTGAACCAGCACCCTAAAGCTCCACTGCGCTCTCCCCATCTCATAACCCCAGTTCCTTATGTGATGATGGCCACTTCTGCCGCCCTCCCGAGAGATGGGCTGTGACTTCCGTGAAGGGAATCCTGCAGGCAGTCTGCGTGTCTCACCCCCACTCCATCCTGCCTTGGGAGACGGAGGGCAGGTCGGGGCGGGCTGGGACGGGGAGCCGTGGGAACCGGCTTCCACGCACCGGATCCCCTGGGTGGAGGTCGCCCTTCCCCTCAGGGGGCAGCCTCTGGAATTCCAGGTGACAATGGCAAATGGGCACTGGGGGCTTGTCTGCGTGCCGACAACTAAAGCCCAGACATCCAATACAAGGTGCCAGTGCCAAACAAAAGGTAATATTAAAGTCGGTCTTTCGGAAGAGGTGGGGTGAAAGGAAAAGGGATTTGGAGAAAAGCTGTCGGCACTGTGGCTTTTAAGACTCACACAGCCTAAGACAAATTCAAGTTACATTCTTCCAAAGACCTTCTTCAGCCTGAAAGCCACAACTGGTGGAAATCTGCAAATCCTTGAACAGCAGTGGGCTTAATCAGATTTAGGTGGGAAAAATTAAGCGAGGAATGTTTTAGAAAATCAACTTTAGTTCCTAGCTTCCTCTCCCTTCTCTTTTTTCGTTTT
The DNA here is from genome assembly GCF_008692635.1 of Crocuta crocuta. Classification (NCBI taxonomy): domain Eukaryota; kingdom Metazoa; phylum Chordata; class Mammalia; order Carnivora; family Hyaenidae; genus Crocuta; species Crocuta crocuta. Next base: position 7,481,951 of record NW_027527955.1, read on the forward strand.
GCTTCTTAGTGGGGGGAGGGGGGGAAGATATCCATTCTATTATTCCTTAAGTTTCATCTTGCAGCTCATTATCTCAATCAGCATGTCATAGTTGAGTGCATTGATTTCTGAGGAAAATTCCAGCAGGTCTTTGTAGCTCTTGATGAGCTGTGGCTAATCGCTGCAGTTAAATTTTCTGTCATGACCTGAAAGAGATTGTAAGCATTTGATTGGCAGGAAGGTTAAATAAAGAAATGGCATGCAGAAGTGATCACATGCTTTCTTGGCTCGTGGGGATCTGGAAGGGGAAGAACAAGGTCAGAGATCATGAAACAGTAACCATCTAAGACCAATCGAAGAACAACTTTTTCTAAACCCAAATGGGGTCCCAGCATAACAGTTTACATGGAAAGAGAGCCTACAGGTTCCCCGGGCTTTGGAATACAGCATCTTTCTGTACAGACAGTGGAAGAATCTGGTCTACACAGGGAAGGTTCCCATCAGGAATACAGTCCGACAGTGTGAGCAGTGGATTGTGTTGTTACTCACTGGAGCTCCACGAAGGACTTAGAAACAAAGAAGAGAGCTGCCTTCCCGTGAGAGCGGCTGGAAGCCAGGACTGGGTGTTCGAATCCCTGCTTACCTCCAGCTTGGTGCTCCATGCTCAGCCTCTCTCCGTTTTCCGCCTCCCCATTTGTGAAATGAAAGAAATAGAAACTAATTTACCTCCCAGGATGTCTTCATAGCATAACGCGTGAAAGAGGCTTGGAAGGGACAAATGGAACCACCTGAAGACATTCTGGGCCAGAGTTAAGATCAGTTGGCTGGAGAATTAAAGCACATGACGCTTGAAATGAAAGGACGCAAAACCCAAACCTATAGTATCCCACACCCCCACCCCCAAAGGAAGAGAATATATAAAGCAAGAAAACAGAAATCTGCAGAAGTAGAGCCCTGGGGCACGGGATGTCCCTGGGGGGGTGGATAGTCAAAGAAGGCATCTGGGAATATCTCTATAGGTCAACATCAGGTATGCACTGAAAACCTCAAGGGACAGCAGTAGTGGACAAACTGCAGAATTTACAAGGTCAGGGAAAAGCTCTGATTGTGGGTGGCGGTCGGAATTGATGAGAGAAGCAAAAGAGAAATTTATGTTCGCCTGTAAACAAAAGGCGACATAGTCAGGAAGGGCGAGGAGAAGGAGGAAGGATGAGGGGAGCAGAGTGCATGGAATTTCTGCAAATCCAGTTTCGAAAAATAGCAGAAAACAAACTTAGTTAATTTAGAGTAAAATTAACAAAACCTAAAACTAAAATAAACAAAAAAGCCTCCGCTCTTCCCTCCCCAGCCAAATAGATTGTTTGAATTACACAGACAGTTAAGCCCAAATGGTTATCTGGTTGCTTTTTGCAGGCACTTTCTTAATTAGCAGTTTTCAACTCGGTCTCAGAATACGCAAGACGAGATTCTGGGGAGGCCCAAGTCCAACCAAGTGAGTCATGGCTCAGGCCATCCAGTGTGGCTGCCGTGGAAAGAAGAGGAAAGCAGGTGTTTGCTCGCTGCTGTGGAAGCCATCGGCATAGAGGCAGGATGGGTGCATAGGGGGTAAGCCGGCAGGATGGGAAGAAGACGCCTCCCTCGTTCTTGTCCTCTCTCTGGTAGAGCTGGAAATGGACTGTGCAGAAGATGGGGTCAGGAGAGTGTTCATTGTACTCTGAAGCAAAGGCACCAATACTGCCTTCTGCCTGTGACAGTACCTGAATTTCCAACGCTGAGACAGGACACGCGGGAGAAAAACGTAATACATGGCTGATTGGGAAACTGATCTAGATCAAACCTTGTTTTCAAGGCAATGTGAATGGAAACTAAGCTGTCAGAATTGAGGTTGACGATTATGGTGTTCCTTCTTTCCATTTCAGCATCCTGTTAGCCCAGGTGGTCGCCGGCAGCCTGGTCAAATATCAGGAAGCACCTTCCCTACCACGATCACCTTCCATGGAATCTCAAAAGCCTTGTTTTCTTGGTTGCACTTGGATAACCTGTGGCCTCCAGGAAGGCATTGGGCTTGTTCAAACTAGACATACGTTGGATATTGAATATTTTTCTTTGAAACTCAAGAGAAAAGACCTAGCAGAAAGCAAAACAGCTTTCCCCTCCTACGTCCTGCTACTGTGCCTTTTCTGTGCCGAGAATACCACATTCCTAACTGGCACAGCAAGTAGACCCATTCTGAGAAGATGGGCAAATTCTCCCACATCTTTTTGTCCTCAACACATTTTCCTTCTTTGAGTCCCTTTCCAGAAAGAAGAAAACTGCCCTACCCATAAGGCTTTGGATTAGAAGAATTAGCAATAAGAAATATCCTGGTTCAACTGCAATCTTATCTCAGATGAACTACAAAGAGGTGGAGGGACCCTGTCTACGTACCTGGCGGTGTGCACATCTTACCTCTCTCAGGGGCGCATTACCCTTAAATCAAGACCGCGGGCACTGGGCCCTGGAAAAGTAGTTCTTGGACACACCTCGGTACCTTTCACCGAAGGCTCATATCTTCCATGACATATGGACATTTTAAGATCTGCAAATAAATTATACTAGGCAATAAAAGGGCTGTCTGTAACCTCAGAGTTGCAAGTGGAAAATTATGGGGAATTTTCAGCATCCTCACAATAAAGGAGACGGGGCCACATCATTTCTGTGTGTGTGTGTGTGTGTGTGTGTGTGTGTGTTTGGTTTGAGAAAGAAAGCACCTATCCCAGTTCCTAGGAAAATGGTACCACCTCTTCATTAGTTACCCCCTTTCTACCCTTACTACCCCCACCTACCTGTTCTCATTTTCTAAGAAGTACAAGTAAATACAACTTTCCCTGGAAGTGAGCCCTAACACTGATTTTATGTCGCTTATTCAAAATGATTTAAAACAAATATTTTTGTGAACTTTGGATCCTCGAATTAGGAAAAACTGTTTATAAACAGATACTGACATGGTTGCTACCATAGTTGGCTCAAAAACTGTAAGCCTTTCTTCAAGCTAGCCCCCTGAAATAGTATTTGTAAATGATGAATTTGTGAGTAAAGGAACAATTTCCTGTAAATCAATGTACCTTACTTTAGATTTCAGTTTAATACAAAAAAAAAAAAAAACCTGTCCTTGGAAAACAAATGGCATACAAATTGCTTATGATCTTCATAGAAAAAGCCATATGTTATTTGGGGTGATTTATCTAGACTTTCAATCCCTTCTCGTTGGAAACCTGCATTTTCAATAATGTTCCAATTAAACTAACATGGCAGAATAAATCTGGGATACCTGTATTTATAATAAATGGAGACAGGCTGATTCTTCGAGCATTTTCATTGTAAGATGCACCCTAATAAAGAAATAACAAGAGATGCTTTTAATAATGCCATCGCCATGAAATGGCTTTTGGTTTTTCCAGTTTCAGACCTTCTCAGAGCTATTTCGGTTATTAAAGAGAAGAAAAATAAATAAGGGCCACTCCCCGTGATTGAGGACCAACATGGTAGAGCAAATCTACAGCAGAATCTGGTCCCGGTTCCAGCCATACTGTCTGAGGCAGAGAGTTGAAGCTAGTTTCACTTTGCGGGTGTGTGAGAAGAGCAGATTTGGGGCCTCTGAGGAGGTATTTGTAAAAGTGTTTTGTGATTCTGCTCACCTTTTAAGAGAATATAGGCAAAAACACTCTTGTATCTAATGGGTGCTTTTCTCTCAGAAATCAGATTCCCCACTCCATAAAATTTCGGTGAGAGGGAGGTACATTGTTGATTCCTGCCTCTAGGGAATCTTTGCGCCAAGTAGGAGAAGCATGAAAGCCCCGAAGGGAACATTTTGACTTCCCAGCACACGATTAAATGCTAGGAGCTGCATTTTGCACAGTTCGTGGAGGGCTGGGGAGCCATAGGCATCCTGCAGTCAGTCTAGAGCGGGCCCAAACTACTAAGTGTAAAGGAACTTTGAGTTTATTAGGTGAAAACAGGACAAGAGGAGCAATGAGGTTCAGGGGGTGACTGTCCAATGCCTGAGATTCCAGCTTCCAGAAGAAACGGTTCAAAGGTCATCATCTGGGAGTGTTTGATGCTAACAAACACCTTTCCCCTATAACGTAAGTAGAATGGCAACCCAGACTGGGGTTTTGACATTGGTTTCTTTTAACATCATATCCTAGCCAAAAGGTCTTGTTTCATGACTTTTTATGTGACATTTGGCAAGTACCTGTATTTGGTCCTCATTTTTGCCTCCAACGAAGTGATGACAGTATTTTCTGCCCCAAATTACCTGCAAAGGGTCTTGTAAAAATCAGTATGGTCATTTACATAAATTAATTTTTTCTCCTTGTGTTAAAATAAATAAACACAAGATCCTTTATAGGATTATTATTTTTTATGTTCAGGCCCATGAATCTCAGGACAAGTATAATCGCAATATCTTATATTTCTAGAGTGTTCTATGGCTTATAAAACACTTTTTCTTACATACACAAATTCATTGGATATCTTCAAAACTACTAGAAGATAAACCAGGTAGATGTTATTTTTTTTTCATTTTATAAGTAAAGAAGTGAAGAGCCAGATAGGTTGAAGGATTTATTTTCGGCCACACGGTCTTGAAAGGAAGACTGAAAACTCCTGGTTTGTGATAACTGTCAGTTAGTCTTTCAGTTTTCTTAGGTGCCAGAGTTTCATCAGATCACTAACTGTGCCTGTGCTTCCTGAGCTCCATTGCTTAAAATCCTAATATTCTGATATTTCAAGTATTGCAATTTTAGTGTAGAAACAAAACGGTGACCAGTCTCTTGGGCTGTGAGTCTAGATGTGGAAGGTTTGACAGCATGGTAAAACTCAACCTGGATGCGTCATAAACAAACTGACTTAATAGATAGTTTGGGGATCTCCATTTCCAAGTTTATGATGGAAAAAGTATTACTATCCAACTGTTTATTTTGTGCAGAACTCCTTGAGTTTCTTTCTACCTTACCCTTTAATAATACCTTAGGGTCTTTTTATACAGTAAGTTCCCAGTCCCCTGCCCCCAATTTGTGGTGTCCGGGTGAACCCCCTAAAAAAGCAGTACAGTCATAATCATTTCTTTGAGAGTCATGGGCAGAGGGAAATTCAGTCTTTTCCAGGGGCTAGACCTGTGGTAGGTACGTTTCTGGGGGCCATAGTTCTCATCACATAGATTCCAGAGCAGAAGACGATGTGCACATGTACACACACACACACACACACACACATACACACATACACACACACAGATGGGGACGTGGGGGGTGGAAAACGAAAGTAAAGCCATGCAAGAATTAAAAGGGAGTCCTGACAGATTTCCAAATCCCTGTTCCAGTGCCTTCCTGGGGACTTGTGTTATCCCTGCCCTTAAGTTCTGGGCCACAGCCCTAGAGCCTCAATCCTAGATAAACCTGAGTTCAGTGTGCTTAAGATCACCTTTCAATCCAAATGAAACAGTTGCTCAAGGAAATTTCCCTTCTCAGGCAGAGCATTTCACATTCAGCTCTTTAATCCATGCCATGTGTCATAAACACAGTGAAACATTGATGTAATTATGTGAAGGACAGAGTGGAAATTAAAAGGAGGAAATGCGGTCTGGTGGTTAGATTGGCAGACTAAATGTCAGGAGTTTTGTTTCTGTTTTTGACATGACCCCGGGGACTCAGTCCTCGGCTCCCTGGTGTCACCCTCAGAACTCAAGAGCCTAGGTCTGTCTCCTACTTAAATGAACACAGCTTTTGATGCGCTGGGACCCCTTTGATGGCATAAGACGCCCTTAAAAGTGGAGGAGGAGTCAGAAGCCTATGTAGACTGACCAGCTAATGTCACCATACTTCCTTGTCTACAAAACAAGGACAGCATAAATCACGCCTGATGGGTCCGGTTTCAATTATGGGAATCAAAGCCAACCTACTTTTTATCTTGTGACATAGTTACCAGCTCACCACAGGAAATTTAGTGTTCTGACACTGACAGTTTTTTCTGTATGTTTGACTAGAGGCAAGTGCTCTTCTTTTTTAAATTCTGCCCTCCTGCTTCCATAATAAAATCGCATGCCTTTCACAACCATGATGTCGCAGCACTTTTTAGTCGAAAATCCTGTATGTTTGCTACAAGAATTTTCTCATTGGCTGAAAAAAAAATCATTGCATGCTCCTATTCACAGATAACACGATTGTCTATGTAGAAAGTTACCCCCTCCAAAGAAAATACTTACGTACAAATTAAGCAAAACACGTACAGGATCTATCTACTGAAAGTGATAAAATGCCGATGAGACGCAAAGAGTCTCCCTCTCTTAAGATCCTGAACATAATCCCCTCTGCAAAGTACCTTTTACCATGTTGGGTGATGTATTCCTAGGTCCGAGGAAATAGGATGTGGTCATCTTTGAGAAACCATTATCCAGCTTATCACATACACTTCTTGATTTGATTTATAAAATGTTATTCAAATGAAAATATTATAGGACTGGAGAACAGATTAATGGTTGCCATGGCGTGGGGAGACGGTAGCTGTAAAAGGGCCACACTTGTGGTATTAGAACTGCTTTGTATCATAATTATGGTGGTGCATACACAAATCTATGCATAGATAAAATAGACCTAATACCAATGTTAACATCCTGTCTGTGATATTATTCTACGGTTTGCAAGGTGTTATTGTTGAAGGTAACTAGGTGAAGTATATATGCAATCTCTTTGTATTTCCCACAACTTCAAGTCAATCTATGATTATCTCAAAATAGAAAGTTTAAAAAAAGGAAACAAACACCCCAGAAAGTCAGTTTTTATTGTAGAAATGTAACAAACCTTAGGTTGTATCCTTTTTGGGGGGATAAAAGCCAGAAATCTCTATCTTTACAAACTTCCCAAGTGATATATTACCAACTAGGTTTAGAAACCACTATATTATATTATGCACTGTTTTCCTTCAAACAGTTCTATTTTTTGTTTACAATTTCAAAAAGCACACAGGTCCATCTTACCAAGATGACAGCAGAAGAATGGAAAACCCTCTACATATACTCTTCAGGGGGAGTTTTGAATGAGTTTAGGGAAAAATTGAGTAAGAATGAGGGAAACTTGGGATACAGTGTTTAAAAATTATCAGGCAGTCGCTTTGGATTCTGTCTCTCTCTCTGCCCTTCCCCACTCATACTCTGTCTCTTCTTCAAAAATAAATAAACATTAAACACATTTTTTAAATTATCAGGCTGATGATTTATGTCTGAATTAGCCTACCAGAAAGGTAGTTGTTTCAAAGCCCCTCCCCCCCAACAGGGGAGAAGGCGGTTGTGTGGAGGAGAGCCCTAGCAGGAGAGAGGGCACAGGTGTGAATGTAAAAGGGGACACAATGATTGGAGATATTTAGGTGTGGCATTGGATGTACAACTTACTTTAAAAATGGAAGACCTTATGCTACTTTGCATAATTGTCTGAAGGCCCTAATTGTAGCGTTGAGAGTCAGGGTATGACAAGAACCATTGCAAGTTGCCAAAGTGAGAGGAAAACCAAAACGGCCCGATACAGAGACTGGAGAAGAGAATAGATAAAATGAGATTTCAAAAGGCAAAACTTACAGGTTTATGAGTGGACAGAAATGTCTCTTAAAATACCATGTGTAACTGTTGTGCCCCTCTTACATAAATAGGTATTGCATGAAAAAAGGTGAGAATCCTACAATCTATGAGCTGACACTAGCTCCACTGAATTCATTGAGATATTGCCCATTTGGAAACTTTTCCTAAAAAGCAGAGCCTGTGTCCCACCTGCAAAGTTAATTTAAAAACCTGTTTGGGGTGAATTAATGCATTAATGCACACAGGCAATTAAAATTAGATGTCACAAAAGGAAACAGTGTACCAGGTTTCTGCACAACAAGCTTGAGTATTAACTGATAATCGGTCATATGCTGATTGTTACTTTCCTGGTTGCTACTCATTCCCTCATTTCTCTGAGCACTGGAGAGGTCTAGGGTCCAAGATCAAGGTAGCCAGTATTTGGGACTTCACTGGAAAAACCTATATGGTGAGGTTATCTATCCCATTACCAATGTTGGGTAGTATTTGCCTCACGCTTTCAAGGATGGAGGAATCAAATCTTAAAATGACCTTCTGCTGCCTAAGTCCCTCCACGTGAAGAGGCAGCCAGCTCTACATAGAGCACATGTATGTGTGCCCATCAGATACTCACCATTTAGTATGGTGAGTACCTGCCCTGGTACCATTTCTCCAGAGCCATGGCCTCTACAAATAGAGCTGTAATCACTGGCTCTCTATGGAGAGAAACTGAGACTTTTGCCACAAATATTTGCTAAGAGATTAAGTGACATTAGATAATGTTCACTGTAAGGTCTTCATGAGTTCTAGGACCCTAATCTACTGTAATGCATCAGCCTCAGGGTATGTCATATTTGTTAATGTTCTTTTTATCAATAAATTTTTAAATATGTTATAGCTAGAGTTCTTGCGAAGGGGGCTGTTGCTCGTTTATTGGGCCATTGAAGAAAATTGTAGAGGTGCTCTGGTGGGAACCAGCAGCTGTGTGTGCCTCCTGGAAGGTCATCCAAGTCTTTTGTGTTTCTCTAATGGCATGAGAGTTGCATTGGTGGAGGTGAGCAATTTACAGCCCATGAGAAGCCCTGTGCCAGTTAATGGTTTATATGGGAGAAGGAATACCTTTATCTCAGGTTTACTTCCCGGTCCTCTGAGGTCAAGGAGGAATCAGTCTTCCCCTTGTGGATACTAGGCTTGGAAACTGGGTATTTTAGAGAGTAGTTGTCTCAGAGGTCAATTGTGATGCTCCTATTTCCAATCTGTGATCTTGAATCTGAACTTCAAGAACAGAGATTTGGCTTATTTGGCCAGGATCATCTCTCTCTCTCTCTCTCTCTCTCTCTGCTCCCATGTTTATTCCAAGCCCTTCCCTATACCTTCTTAGCACCTTTATTTAAACCAAACCACTGGTCTGGCATTAAAAAGACTATAAGAATCCCTCATCTTGAACTTCAAAGCCTATTCCTTAATTACTGGCAGTGTTTTAGTATTTCTTCACATAGCTCTTTGGATCAGACCCTCCAGACCTTTGGGGCGTGTACTTGATTGTGCAGCACATTGGCACACCTGTGTATAACATACTAGAGTAGAAAGGTAAATGATTAGCTTGCTGAAAGGGGTAAAGAATTTAGGTATTGCTGGATATGTCTATAATTTCCTACAGGTGAACAATTCATACAACACTGTACTTAAAATTCCAATACCATTCTCCTCAAGAGCTTAATAAACATTTTGGGAACTAAGCCAACATTACTCTCCCATACCTGCCCTTTCATATCAAAGGGATAAAGGCCAACGTTGTTCCTCTGCAGTTTCACTGTCAGCTTTTCTTTTCCAAGGTCAAGGACTTTCCTTTGGCCTAAGAAGCTCAACCCAACACCAGCACCCCAGGCTCATTTTCCTGACCAACATCCGTGCTGAGTCTCTTGGGTGTGAGATAACATTTAATCAAATCAGTAAACACTGGGCGGTGATCTGAAACACTTGTGAATATGAGGATTGTGTCCCATCCACCTGGCTTTCTTATTCTAGGATTAGGGTGTTGAAATAAGGCTGGAGATCCTGTGACAGATCAGATTTACCATAAACACTGTGATTTATTCCTCCCTGGAGAATTTTAATAGACAGGGTATCCTGTTGCTCAGATGTTGTAATTCCAGGTCTGTAACAGAAGTAGAGCATTAAATGGGTGCCCAGTGACACCTTGAGCTCCTAGCTGGTTCTCACCTCCAACTCCATGCTCTAGTAAACGGCTGGGTTATGTATCCTAACCGTTGCCAGGAGCTACTCTTCTCACATCATTTTCTGACCATAGGTGCTTGTGTTCTGAAGACCTTTCAAAATGTTCTTTTCAGAGCATCTTTATAAATCCCTTAATGAACAGTCCTGTGAGGGGTGGTGTAAGGAACATGCCTTTTGAATGATAGCGTATCCCATGGGTGTGGAATGCTTTTGAAAATTGGCCATGGCATTCTCTCTGGAGCTTATATGAGGTCCAAGTTGATGTCCCCCACATGAAATACCATGCTGGTCCAGAGGGTGGGTGCCTCCTCGGTGGCAGCAATGCCCCCCACACCTGATCTACTTTCTTCGAACCACCTCACACCCTCCTCACCCAGGCCATCTGTGTACTATTCTGCTCCTAGTGCTCTCAGGCACCTTCCCACTTCCCTTGTTCTCTTATATATTATTTCATCTTCACCTTTGCCCGTTTACCAACATGAATTATAATGCCGTAACCTCTAATTGCCAGCTCCTTTCTGTCATAAACATCCAATTCAGGCTACTTTTTGTCATTCACACAACACACATTGATAGAGTGCCTGCACATACCAATCAACAAGCTAGGTTTGGGGCGTCCACCCACTGGTGAATAAACAAGCATGCTCTCTGCTCACTGGAGCTTACAGCCTATTGAGGGAGGCAGACAATTAACTGAAAAGCTAACAAATAAATAATAAGAAATGAACAATGAGACAGAATAATACAGAGAACCTCCGCAGGGAGGGTGACGACATTCACGCTAAGACCTGAAAACTGAGGAGAAGTTGGGTGTCCTCTGCGAGCAAGTGGGAACAGAGCATCTGGTGGAATGAGCAGCATGTCGTGTGCTGAGGTATGCTTCCCAAAGCTGTGTGACAACAGATGGGAGAAAGGCAGGAATGGAAGTGGGTAGACCGCTGTGTGGCTGTGGAAGGAGTCCAGAGGGAGATGGTGAAGGAAAATGGTGGCAGTGACAATGGAGAGAAGGGACTATGGAGAGAATTGGATATAAGGTGTGAGAGATTGAGAGGACCCAAGAGTGGATCATTCTAAGCAATTTAAGCCCCTCCTGACTCTTTCAATCTAGTCTTGGGTACCCCAAAAAGATCAAAACCTGTTTATTCCTTTTCCATTTTTTTTTAAGATTTAGCAATTCCATACACCATTTGTTTGGCAGTAACTCAGGTAATATCCTGTGACATCTCTTCACTTTTTTTTTTAAGTTTATTTCTTTATTTTGAGAGGGGGGAGGGGCAGCGAGGGAGGAGAGAGAAAGAACCTCAACCAGGCTCCATGCTGTCAGGGCAGAGCCTGACACAGGGCTCGAACTCATGAACTGTGAGATCATGACCTGAGCCGAAATCAAGAGTGGGATGCTTGACCGACTGGGTTCCCCAGGAGCCCCTTCCACTGTTTTTTTCAATCAACATAGTGGAATGTATCATCAGATGAACACTAAAAATTATACCATTTACCACCCTAGGCAAAGTTGACGTAGCTCTTAGAAGAGATAATCTTTTTCTCTGATAGCAAAGCCATAGTAACAAAGAGGAAGCATCAATTGTAATTCCTCTTCCAATCTTCACTGAGTATTATATTCTTGATTAATCATGGACTTATGTTCTGGGTTAATATTAATTTTGGGTGCTTTTCTAAGGGTCAAGGCCTATTTGTGCTATGCCCCTTAGTCATGATTGTAGATCAGAGGGCAAATGGCAGAATTGCAGCAGCTGGGGAATGCCACAGCTGAGCCAGAGCTGTGTGTCTGGAATGGATGGCCACATCGCAAGGGGTCAATCACATATTGTCACAATCAGGCTTATTTGTACAGCAGAAGCAGAGGAATCTCTTCTTGACCTTTGGAGGCTGGGGGCAGGGGGAAGGAGAGAAAAGCAGTTGAAGGAAGAAGCTGAGTGAAGACTGTTCCCCATCGTCTGCGGATCACATTGCCCCACTGGAGAGTTCAGGTCAGAATCTACCTGAGTTTCCGGCCCAATTAATGGAGGTCTGAGAACCAAAAGATGGCAGGTGGACTTGTACATGGCTCACCTAAAGAGTGTTGTGGAAGAGGTCCCTCAAGTCTCAGGTCTGGTGATTTCTGAGCAGGACGATTTGGAAGAACCATGCATAGCATACCGGTAAGGCTGGTGGGAAAAGTCTCAGCAATCAGCCATCAATACCTAGGGGGAAAATCTTTTACCAAAAAAAGAAAGAAAAAAAAAAGATAGTCTTCATATAAAGAGTTCTATTGTATAAACATGTGCAGAAAGTTGTGAAATCCACTCAGTATTAAACATTCTGCCGTACCTAAAATAGCAAAGCAACAAACACAGGCTATTCAGTCTTTCCACTTTGGAAAACGAAACACTGCGTCAATTCAACCCATAATTTCAGCCTGCGATCGCGGGCTCCTTCTAGACTAGAGGAGGGGTCTGAATGAGTGGCTTCGCTACTGGTCATTCCAGCCATTTAGAAAGGGCTCCGGTCTGGGCCCTGCTGTGGGGAAGGACCGCGTCTAAACAGCTGCAGCTGAATCAACTGACCAAAAATGTGGGTGAACCTAATTAGCTGTGGCATGGCTGAGTAAGCCACACAGTTGGGTCATAGGCTTGGCTCTGCCACTTGTCTAGCATTGGCAAGTGCTGAACCCATTATAATGACTGCATTCTTCTGCATTCAGCCCCTTTATTTTTCAGGTCCTAACGTGAAAATAAATAGTGCCAGTCAAAAAGGACCAACTGAGAACGTGGAATGGAGAATGGGCCAAGAATCGTTCCCTAGTGATGTCAGCATGGAAGAGCAAAAGTTTCAGAACTAGGTACTTTCATGTTTCAGTGTTATGGGATCATTGTGCTTCCCCTTTCATAGAAATAGGCTGCTTTTTTCAGTTCTGTGCTTGGCCATCTGGTCCCACCCAAGTCCCAAGAGAACACATGCTGGCTATCATTTTCCTCCATGTTGGAAAGAAAACAAATCGGCAGGAGACCGTCCTGAGTGAGGGGTTTTATAATGATAATACTCAGTGACATAGTAAAATGATTTTTACCAATTTATTTCTATGATCCCTTTTCTTACCGTGTTGATGGATTTTTTTACATGAAGACTGCCAGGAAACTTCACTACCGCAATTTAGTACTTTATCCTAAAGCATTACTTAAAGCCTTTTTAAAATTTATATGTTTTTATTTCCTGGCAAACTAACCAGATGTCGATTACCAAGGTGCTTTAAGTTTCACAAGGAAATACTTTTGCTTCTCTCCTGGCCTCTGTGAAAGTGATAATATGATGGTTAGTCAGACTGGATTTCTGTTTGAGTAACTTTTGCGTTTCTGTCCAGAAGAGCTTGCTAAATTGGCATTCCTCTTAAGCTTCTTGTAGGAGCCCAAAGGTGTTATTTGAGCTGAAGTTGTACAAAACTTAAAACGTATAGCACATCATTAGCTTGGGCAGATGTGGTTGCTTTGAGAATTGTGCGCTGCTGTAAAAAAAGAAGAGTGCTTCTGATTCCCATGTTAAGGGTCTCCCATATTTGGCTCCTCATAAGGACCAGGTGAGGAGCAGAAGTCCCTGATCAGAATGTTGCTCTCCACCATGTGTTCCCATAGCATCATATGCATACCTGCATGATAACATTAATCCCTTTGAAGGTAAACGTATTCTTACACGTTTGTTTCTTTCACTTAATTGTGACAGTTGAGACAATATGGTGGAAGGACAGGGTTGGGTTCAAATCCACTTAGACCACATTTTAGTCTTGAGACACAGGTTAAACTAAATAGTCTCCCTTTGTATCACTTGGTAAAAAAAAAAAAAAAAGAAAAGAATAATGCCTTTATCTTGGGGTTGAATAAGAAACACATTCTTAGTAATCAATGTGTAGCCCTTAGCAGGGGATGCAATAAATGCATGTTAAATAAGTAAACTAATGAAGAAAAAGAGAAGGAGGGGTCCTCAAGAGCTTTGAGAAGGAAGCTTTTCTGAAAGATAATCTGTTCTCTTTACCCCAGTCAGTTTCCCTCACCCAAATTCTTATCACTTTGTACGCATGTTCAGGTTTTATATAGTGTTAGCATATGAAGGGTGGTGGAAGGGAATGGCAGTGACTCTTGCCTTTCACTCTTACTTTTGAATTAGTCGGTTGAGTAGTTGGGGACCATTGTTCTCCATGGAAGCCCACATCCATTCGAATGGGAAAAAAATAGATATTTCTCAAAATTCTTGTGGGCAAGTATGAAGAAAAGTTTACAGTGTTACAAAACGTGTCCCCAGATAGCTGATGATGAACTCTTGACTCTGTTCTGGGGCCAGTTTCAAGGGGACTGGAGAAACGATGAATCTCCCACTCCCTACCCACCATTTTATAGTACCAAGTACTTTCCATTAGCTTTTTTTTAAACTAAAAAATAGACTTACACATTCATCACTATTATTTAATTTGTTCCCCCTTCAAAATAAAATATTTCTTTCTCTGTGTCTTCGCCTGTTGCTCCGAGAGCAGAAGGTGATGAAAGGGAAGCCTCCTCGAAGAAGATGAAAAGCCCCCTTGTTATGAAACATCCCATTTTCCATGGTTAAATACTATTTAGAATACAGGTAAAGCCCTGAGTAGTTTCCCTGCTGTTTGCCAAGCCCAAAGCCGCAGACGGTGGAGAGGGGCAGCACATGAGCAATGAGGGAATGTGGGCTAAGGGATTCCATGTTTAGACAGATGGCTTCAGGCAGTGGCGCTAGCCAGAGAAAGCAAAAGTCCACGCCTGAAGCACCAGGGCCCAGGAGAGTGAGTGGAGACATTTGCACCAACCGTGTGAGGTCATGGGGAGAGCCAAGTATGAAGACAGGATTCTCAGTCATCACCACCCCGCGAAGTGTCAAGAGGAGAGGAGAGTGGTTTTAGTCATAAACTGGAGAAATGGATTATTTTTCTTGAAGAAGAGCATTTATGAGAATGAAGTCATGTGGAAGGGGTATCAACATAAGAAGCCGGGGTGACAGGTTTGGGGGAGGTGAGAGTGGTGTTAACCCTGCTTCCTTGTTATCTCCCGGCTGTTCTGTGTTCTGGGTGTTGACCTGGTTTATTAACTAGGTTTTATTTGACGTGTCCACCTGGATCTGTGGGTAATGCCTGCCTGGGACATAGGAAGAAGGTCTGGTGACTGATGACTGATGTCTGCCACAAGACAGCAAACAGGAATAGTTCCATTTGTGCCACTTGCTGGCCATCGCAGGTCTAGAACTCAGCTTCTTTAGGTATTACTTTCCTCATGTTGAAAACAATGCCAACCAAAGGTATGTGAATTATTTTAAGCCTAAGGTGTAACCAGTGAGTGTATTGTTTGAGGGTTTTTGTAGGCATATTAAGTTCACTTGCTTATTACATTATATTTAGCATTCAAGTAAATGGAGGTATTCAACCTTCTACATTACTCATCATAACCTACTCATTGTGCATAGGCATCTGGGATTATAGTAGTTTGGGGATTAGGTTATCATTCACATCATAGAGTGGCCCCTGACATAGCCTTACAGGATTATAGGCTTTTGTCGGCTGGGGTTTGCAATGTGATGTCAAAGACTGAAACGTTGCCCAGTTAATATAAAAAAGATGGGACATTTGAAAATGTCTTGGAGATCCGTATCTGTCTATGTGTTTTCAAAATGTAGGAGATAAAGCATTAGATACAAGTGAGAGAAGCCTATGTTTTAAATAACTGCTTCATAACAAATAAGCTTTTGGATTAGAAGACCTTCAGAACACAGTCCAGGTCTCAAGGAACTGGGAGAGTTCTTGCGAATTTACCTAATTTTCTAACCACTCCTCATATTTAGGCAGGACTTCATAGGAAGGGCTTCTGGAATTATTTTGCACAATTTTCTTCTTTAAATTTCCTAAAGCAGATTTGACAGTCTCCTTGAATAACCTATTACACAGCAAATCCAAGTTTTGTGGGGTCTGGAGCTCATACAAGTTTGGGGGTTCCTTTTGAAGAAAATGGATACAAAAATCCCTTTTACAAATTTTATATAAACATAAGACATGTAAACACATCACCAAGTCCTCTTCCAGGGTTTTGGAAGGGGCTTATGGCCTTAACGTTATCAGCCCTGAAGCATTAACTTTGTAAGTTTTGTATGCCTTTTGTTAAGCTTTTAAATTTTTATTTTGTTTTTTAATATTTAAAAGTTTTTTATTTAAATTCCAGTTAGTTAACATACAGTGTGGTATTAGTTTCAGGTGTACAATATAGTGATTCAACACTTATGTACAACACCTAGTGCTCATCACAAGTGCCCTCCTTAATCCCCATCACCTATTTAATCCATCCCTTCACCACATCCCCTCTGCTAACCATCAGTTTGTTCTCTGTTGAAGATCTGTTTCTTGGTTTGCCTCTCTCTCTTTTTTCCCCATTGCTCATTTGTTCTATTTCTTAAATTCCACATATGAGTGAAATCATATAATATTTGTTTTTGTCTGACTTATTTCGCTTAACATAGTCCTCTCTGACTCCATTCACATCATTCAAATGGCAAGATTATATTCTTTTTGATGGATGAGTAATATTCCACATATATACACACACACACACACACACACACACATATATATATACATACACACACATATATATACACACACACACATATACTGCCTCCTCTCTATCTGTTCTTCAGTAAATGGGCACTTGGGCTGTTTCCATAATTTGGCTCTTATAGACAATGCTGCTATTAACATCGGGGTCCATGTATCCCTTTGAATTAGTATTTTTGTATTCTTTGGGTAAACACCTAATAGTACAACTGCTGGATGGTAGGGTAGTTATATTTTTACTTTTTTGTGGACACTCCATATGGTTTTCCACAGTGGCCGCACCACTTTGCATTGCTACCAATAGTGCATGAGTGTTGGTAGAAATAGTGCACAAGGGTCCCCCTTTTCCACATCCTCCCCAACACTTGTTTCTTGTGTTGTTAATTTTGGCCATCCTGACAGATATGAGGTGATATCTCATTGTAGTTTTCATTAGTGTTTCCCTGATGATCAGTGATGTTGATCATCTTTTCATGTCCGTCTGGATATCGTCTTTGGAAAAAATGTCCATTCATGTCTTCTGCCCATTTTTTAACTGGATTCATCATTTGGGAAATATTGAATTTTATAAGTGCTTTATGTATTTTGGATACTAACCCTTTATCACATATGCCATTTGTAGATATCTTCTCCTATTCTACAAATTGCTGTTTATTTTTGTTGATTTTTTTCCTTCGCTGAGACCCAAAACCACAAAAATTCTAGAGGAGAACACAGGCAATAACTCTGATATCAGCCGTACCAACTTCTTCCTAGATATATCTCTTGGGCAATGGAAACAAAAGCAAAAGTAAACTTTCGGGATATCAGCTCTGTATTCTTAACAGTCAGTAATTTGGATTAATTTTGTATCCTGTTGGAATTGAGGAAATAACTACCTCTACACGTATCTAAAGTAAGAACAAATGTAACGAATTCTGATTTCATTTATCATATTCTTCTAGGAATGGGAGTCCAAGTAGTAAAATGTGTGAGTGCGTAACTTTTTAAAATTTGTTTTCAAGACTCCATACAACTCCTAATAGAATATTCTTTAATACACTCACATGCATATAAAGAGCAGCAGAAAGTTTTTTTTAATAAAATACTCTGAAAATAATGAAAGTTTTTATTATTTTTCTTTTCTCTTCCCTTTCTGCCCCCTCCACTACCTTTTCTTTTCTCCTTCCTTCTCTTTTCCTGTCTGCTTCTTTTATCATTATTTTTAAAAAAATTTTTATATCTTTATTTTATTTTGAGAGACAGAGACAGAGAGCGAGCAGGGGAGGGGCAGAGAGAGAGGGAGACACAGAATCTGAAGCAGGGTCCAGGCTCTGAGCTGTCAGAACAGAGCCGGACGCGGGGCTCGAACCCACGGACCGCGAGATCATGACCTGAGCCAAAGTCGGACGCTTAACCAACTGAGCCACCCAGGTGCCCCTGATTATATATCTTGATGTGAATCTCTTTCGGTTATCCTAGTTAAAGTTTGTTGAGCTTCTTGGGTTTGTGTATTCATGTATTTCAGATTGCTGCAATTTTATGATAAAACTTGAGCAAACGAGGGGCTGCTTCTCATGGCTGAGCAAAGAAAATGGTTTCTTGGGATGGAACCTAACATCCCTTAATGATAAGGGTGCTTTACATCTTAACTGCAGCCAATAAAATTAGGTAAAATATTGAGGGAGACTGAAAAGGCTACAAATGTACCACATATTGATGTAGATTGGGATTTACAAGCACTAGTAATACCTCAGTTTAAGGGCACTGAAGACCACAAGATTTACAAGGCTGAGTGAAAACAAGAAATAATTGCAGTTATCAGTATGAGAGAGAACATTATGCCACTAATAAATTTGCTAGTTATTTTATCCTTCTAAATCAGATCATCCTTAAGATCCTCCCTCGTACTCTGGCTTTCTTCTCTTTAGGCACATAGTCGTTTGGATCTATCATCACGATGAATGCATTTGCATAAGAAGAGTCTTGAAAATGATGGTGTGACCAAAATTTGGGGATGGAAACAAAATATATCCCTATTATTTAATACTTTGATTTGATAGCAAAGATTAAGAAACTAATATTTATACTAGTTGAGACTTAACTAGTAACTTAGAACATAGAGTTGATTCCTTTTACTTTTTTGTACTATCAAGCACTCTTTTGGCAGAAAACTTTGTTTCAGCGATAGTCCCTCCTGGAAATTAGAGGATCTGACTGTGTACTTTTAACCTCACCACCAGGCAGCTGAGCTACTAATAAGGGTCTGGCTTTCAAGCTACAGTCTTTGGCTCCCAGTTTGCCTGAAACAGACAGAAAAGGCAGGGTGATTATATTTCCACAGTTACATAGAAGTATCCGTGCTCCTCAGAGCACTGACTGCCACTTGACACACGAGGTATAAATACAGAAATATATTAAAGGGATGGATATGCATTCACAGCTCAACCTTGTAAAGACTCATATCCTCAATATATTCTTTTTTGGTACTTTTACAACATACTGGATGATAAAAAGATTTACAAACTGCCACTATTAAATAAATCTCTACATTGCCCAAATTCATTTTAGGCAAGATTTTTTTCACATCAACTGAGATAAAATTAGTGTAACGTTGAAATGATGTTAAAGAGTATGTTTTGATTTTCCATTATGCCAGCAGCAGCTCCAACACAAATACATGTGGACACATGGAAAGAAGTGTTCACAAATGTAAAGCATCTTATGCTGAAGTTCTCAAAGTAACTACGATTTGGAACAAACTTCCAAGTTAAAAAAGTTGCAATGATTATTTCAGCTGGGTCTACGGACATTCGGAATTCAGTTAGCACTATGGAAGTGGTAATAAACATAGTTTTTAATTTTTAAATTAAAAAAATGTTTTTCTAACGTTTATTCATTTTTGAGAAAGATAGAGTGTGAGCAGGGGAGAGGCAGAGAGAGAGGGAGACACAGAATCCAAAGCAGGTTCCAGGTTCTGAGCTGTCAACACAGAGCCCAGTGTGGGGCTCGAACCTGTGAGCCATGAGATCATGACCTGAGCCAAAGTCGGACACTTAACTGATTGAGCCACCCAGGTGCCCTGGGTTTTTAATTTTTAAAAAGTACGAGTATGTATGATTTTTCTGAGCAAGAAACATCGTTCAGTATGTCCTAAAGCCCACTGAAGGCAGCAATGTTCAGCACTACTTTGGGCGAGCTAATGCTCTACATTTTATTTCTTTACTTGTAGAATAAGAATAGTACCAGTCCTTACCTCACAGATTTGTTGAGAGTGTTTAATGACCTAATACACCTGAAACAATCCCTCTCAAATTAAGCATTCATTGATTATTATTATTTGCTGTTATTATTATTGCTAATATTAGACAATGCAGGCTCTTTCCTCCATCTTTTCCTCCATTTTTAAAGGTTTCAAGTCTTAATTTGGAATGCTTCCATCCTTCTACTCAGGTCTAAAGCATTCAATCTAAGACTTCTTTTCTGTTAAAAAAAAAATTTCATATGTCAAAGAAGAAGATTATTCAAGGTTTAATTACACTTTGGACAAAGAAGGTAACTGAATGTCTTTGGGCAATTGGCGTTTTTCTCTAAATTCCTACATTTTAAAACATGAGGCATTAACTCTTCCTTAGAGGACCCACGGTTTTAGTTGAGTCCGCTAATGGAACACTAGTTTCATTAGTTTGGAAGAGACCCGGTCAGCATAAGGTCTGTACAGCCCAATGAAGAGAATGCTTTTACCGCTCAGGGTCCCAGAGAAATGGATGAGACACACACTCAAGCCAGGTAATTTGAGAAAAGAGAAAACAACTATATGCCAAGATGTTGCCAGGGAGTGGTGAGCTGGGGGATGGGTTCCAGCGGGGTCCTGAGCCTCTGCCTCCCCAGGCCTGGGGAGGGGCAGTTCTGCCGGGTCTGGAGCACTGGCCTGCGGGTGGTCACCCCGCAGGCAAGGAGCTGGGGAACAGCAAGAAGTTCGCACGCACACACACACACACACACACACAGATCTCCCTAGTGTGGGGAGTGTGGGGCTGTGCATTCTGTTCAATGTCCTGTCCCGGAGAGCAGAAGCCAGAGGGTGGAGAGTGCACCTGCTGCGCCAAATGCAACAAATCCCACGATGAGGTTGTTCTCTCTTCTCCCCTTCCCCAATCCCATAATGATGGACAGAGGGAAGATTGCTCTTCCAAAGTTTAAATGACATAAGCAACGGGCCCACTTCATATGTCACCTTCACAGATACATGACTCTTGGGTGAAAATCTGAAGGAGACTTGGGGCACCAGGGTGGTTCAGTCGGTAAAGCATCCGACTCTTGATTTCGGCTCAGGTCATGATCTCACGGTTTGTGGGTTCGAGCCTGGCATTGGGCTCTGCACTGACCATGCTTTGGATCCCCTCTCCTTCTCGCTCTGCCCCACCCACACTGTGTGCATGTGCTCTCTCTCTGTCTCTCTCAAAAATTAAATAAATAAAAACCTAAAATAAAATTCTGAAGGTGACTTTATTTACAATATTCACAATATCCCAAGAAGGAATATGTGCATCAGAAAGAGGCTGATCAAAGCTGTTGCATTCTAATTAGACAGCGATGTTCTTTCCAAAACTCCCCCTGAATTCCAACTGTTACTTTACTTTGAAACACACACAAAAAATATCAGACAAATGACTTACTCCAGATATTGATAGACATTGCTTCCTTCCATTGCAGAATTTCAAAACAGTGAGTCATTTTATGATAAAGTCACTATGGCTCACCTACTTTTAAAATATATAGTTTATTCAAGCATGTAAATGAGCAAGGGATATATTTGGTTATTTGATAACAATTATCTTAAGTATACCATACAGATTCACAGGGGCAGCATTTGGTATTTTTCAGGTGGGATGGTATAGATTTGGCTTTTATTTTTGTCTCTAATAAGTGGACTTATTGACAAAACAATGAGACAAAAATGTATCGTTCTACAATTGTATGTCCTTGTGCAATATTTATCAGCTTCCTATATCTTTTTTTTTTTTAATATTTTTATTTATTTCTAGGAGAGAGAGAGAGAGACAGTGTGAGCAGGGGAGGGTCAGAGAGAGAGGAAGACACAGGCTCCGAAATAGGCTCCAGGCTCTGAGCTGGCAGTCAGCACAGAGCCCGACGCGGGGCTCGAACCCACGAACCGCGAGATCATGACCTAAGCGAAAGTCGGACGCTTAACCGACTAAGCCACCCAGGCGCCCCCAGCTTCCTATATCTTATGTTCCGTCAGCAATCATCTCCAGCAGGTCTCAAAATTAATTTATTAGATGTATTTGAGTAATGCATGAATGAAGTCGAAATTTAAAAGCACTTCACTTCCAGGAAAGGTCATATTTCATTAATATACTCTTATCATTTTATCATTTATTTTAAGGGTTAAACTTGTGAAAAATTATAGTAGAAATTGCTGAGGCTTTAGACAAGCAAAATCTATTCATTTAGTAGTTGAAAATTGTTATTATATGATTGAGTATAAATTTTGCTACTATAATAACAGTAAAACACACAGATGTTCAATAAAAAATATTGCCAACCCTAGGTTTATGGAAAATCCTGCAATGGCAGGTGGGCGAAGTAAGATGATGATGGTGGCCTCCAGAGGGCCAGTGACATGGGGATGAAACTTGGGAAGTATATAAGATGCATCAAGGACATGATTGATCAAAAGAAATGGAAAGGGACAAAAATCAATCAATATCCCACAGTAAGCAGGCTCACTGGGAAGCTGGACACCAGAAAGATTTTCTGGGCACATGGGAAATAGGGAAGAGAAGAAATATTGCCCAAGGTGATAATGAGTATATAAAAAATCAAAAATTGTAAGTCAGAGGACAAGTGCGTCACAGATATGAGGGACCGTGCGCATTAAACTGTAAGGTTACTTCTGTGTCTCATCTAGGTTCTGATGGTACTTGGACCCCATGATATTGGACCCCATGTTATAGGGACCCCATGGTATGTGGGTCCCATGGTACTCAGACCCCATGCTACTTGGCCCCCATGGTACTTGGACCATGTGGTACTTCGACCCCATGATATTTGGACCCCGTTGTACTTGGACCTCATGGTACTTGGTTGCCCTAATATATGCTCTGGCTCAGTGCTTTATTTATTTATTTTTAATGTTTAATTGTTTAATATTAATTAATTATAATTAATTAATTATATATTTATATATATAATTTATATATTTATTATATAATTATTAATTATAATTAATAATTAATGTTTAATTGTTTAATGTTTAATGTTTTATTGTTTATTCATTTTTGAGAGAAAGAACAACAGAGTATGAGTGGGGGAGGGGCAGAGAGAGAGGAAGACACAGAATCTGAAGCAGGCTCCAGGCTCTGAGCTGTCAACACAGAGCCCGGCCAAGGGCTCGAACTACAAACTACAAGCTCATCACCTGAGCCGAAGCCGGACACTTAACTGACTGAGCCACCCAGGCACCCCTGGCTCAGTGCTTTTTAGAAAAAATGTTTTAACTTCTTAGACATCCACAATGATTTTCATTATATGTATGAGTGAAAATGTATTTCCTTTACTACTGTAAGAATTTCTTGCTTAAGCAGTTCATAAAAATCAAAAATTTTTAAATGGAAGAAGAAAAGAAAGAGGCTAGTCAGCTATGAGTTCAGAGAAAAGAATGTCGCTCGAACACCAGCTGACGTTTCTAGCAGAGTGGGGCACCCTAGTACAAAGGCAGAGACACTTTCCAGCAGGGGTAGATGGCTTGAGGGCAGCAGCCATTAAGGTTGTTCAACTTGCTCCCCTCGCCAGCTTTCATCTATCAAGCCTCTTTCTGGTAATAATTTGGCTTTTCTTGTTGATTTGTGAGCAAGTGAGCAAGCAGGAAGATCTGGTCTATTTGTTGCTGTGTGTTTCCTTATAAGCTAATATACTGCCATTCCACTTATTCTACATCAGCAACTGGAGATTGAGTTAAACCTGAGTCTGTTCCAGAGAGAAGCTACTACTCTTCATGTTCTGATTGATCAGGTTCCTAAACCTATAGGATTCAGGAAGAGTCCCTCCCCACCCCACCCCTTAGTAATGCCTTCACTGAATTCACCAAGGTTGTGGCACCCTCAGGGGACTTCACCTTGCTTAGTTAGCTTTTCCATGCAAATCACAACCGGAAGCCTGATAACGATCCCCTGGTAGGTAATCGGTACACTTAACATAGTTAAACTTGCTTACTTGAGCCTTGATCCAACACGAATTCTAGTAATTGCCATGTTTGAGATACTGCTTACCACAAAACCTTCATACAAATCAATTAAGAACAAAGACCAAATCTAAAAAGGATAAAGTTGTATTCTGTCTTTTCTTTTTGGGGGGGAGCTACTACAGAGAGAAAGAAATTATGTACGTCTTAACTCAGGTATGAACTCTGAAGCTCTGGTGAAGATTTTAAGAGTGAGTTCTGAAAAACCCTGGGCTAACTGGAAAATAATGAGTAAAAAAGTAATGATATAAATGGGAATATGAGGCTTTCTTACCCCTTGAGTGAAAGTTGGTCCATCCAATCAATTGCCTGAACTATAGATTATACGTAGAAGTTAAAGCCTCTTACTGAATATGCCTTAGAAATGTAAACATCCATCTCCTTTAGATATTTATAATTTGTTTAAAATTGTAAAAGGATTGTGTAGTAGTTTACAGTATATGGTATGGATATAACAAGAGATAAAATCCAGTTATGTGTAAATTGCTTAGCCACTTGAATGAAAGAAATCTTAACTGTTTTCCCCCAAATATCGAACAACTTATGTCTTTGAGCAAGATTTTGTATGCCATAGAGAATCAAATATTAATTTGCGTATCTTCCCTGCCTTTATTAAACTATACAGAACTTTGCCCCAGCAACGCAGGAAGGAGGCCAGCTCTTCGTCGATGGAATTCTGACAATTAGCATCGAAATGATCGGACCTGCCCCTGTGTATGCCAGGCCGTGGTGCTCAAGAAGGATGCAACGATAGACCCCACTGGGGAAAGTCTTAACCATGGTCTTGAACACCAAACCACTTGGTCTGCACGGATTCCCCTTCTCCGAGGCCCCGCCACCTTGGGGAAGACATGCAGGAGGGGACGCTGGTGTCTACGGGTGTTTGCAGGTGTCTGCCCCCCACAGGGCTGTGGCCTTGGTCACGCAGCGTCTCAGTCTGGCCTCTCCTACCTTTACCCTCAGCCTCTCGTTAAAGCACACGTCCCGGGGGCATCTAGCTGGCTCAGTCATGTAAGTGTCCGACTCTTGATTGTGGCTCAGGTCATGATCTCACCGTTCGTGGGATGGAGCCTATGTCCGGCTCTGTGCTGACAGTGCGGAGCCTGCTTGGGATTTTCTGTCTCCCTCTCTCTCGGCCCCGCCCCCACTCACGCAGGTGTGTTCTTTCTTACACAAAACAATAAACAAACAAGCAAAAACCAAGCAAGTGTCCCTGTCATTCTCCTATTTAAAGCTTTTCTCCCTGTTTGGTTCTCCCAAAGTGCTTAGCATTTCCAAACCAAGAGCCGGGGAGGGATTATTTAGAGTTTTAGTCCTTGGGGGTGGGGGTGGTGATATGAGCAAGGAAAACTCTCCCAAAGGGAAGAATTCATACCCCAAAGGCTTTGCTGTGCTTCCTGTAAAGAAAGCAAAGGGAGAAATTACTTCCTTTATCTTCTTCTTTATTTAACTATATCTACAGCAGCAACCGGATCAAGACCCCAGGGGATCACTTTTATGTTAAAACACAAGAATAAAATGACAAGATCTAAATCATAAAGGAAGGAGTGAATAAAGTGTTTTATGTTTGTCTGTTTTCACTACAGTACAAACTTATGTAGACATCTCAGCAGCTATGATAATGAATAAATTTGGTCAAGCTCTTGACTAAAAAAAGTGAGTGAACACTTATCTGCATGGTATTAATTAAGCTACATTTGCTGTGTTTCAGTGGAACACGGGACTCTGCCAAAATTTGCTAATGCACCACAGATGATTTGCCAATAGATTTTCAACCTTCAGATGCCTCTCACTCAGGCCTAAGCTGGTTCTTGGAAAATGGTCTCTAGTTAAGCTCTGTACTTTGAAGATTACCTAGAATTGTTCTTGAACTTACTCATTTTTTTAAAAAGTACTTTAATCTGATCTATGGATGTAAACAATGACTTTGTTTCTTACCATTAAACCTATGAGTTTAACCAGTGAGTTAACCCCATTGGCACATCTAACAAGAAGCTATTATCGGCCCCTGGGGTCAAGTGACAGCAAGCAGCACAGCGTTGTCCAGAGGGAAGCCTGGACGCTTGAGGAGGGCAGGATCTGAATCTGAGAATGGCCAGAGCGACAGCCACCATCTAGAAAGAGCCAACTCTGAGTCAGGGATGAAGGAAGATGAGGAACACAAGGATCCAGAGGTATGCCAAGCCGAGAATTGGAAAGCCAAGCACAACACCTAAACAGAGGCAGGAACTGGGAAGGGAATGAACAGAGACACATGAGGAAGAGACAGCTCAGTAGTCTAGCGCTGAGCGGAATCCAAGGAGGGTGATGGGAATCGTTTACTGGTATCTGTCATGTAACCTGTACAGCCAGGAGCTCTGCACATCTATTTTCTCCAACCCTCACCACAGTCTGGATGGCAGGTATTAGTGTCCCCGTTGTATCACTTCCTCATGGTAGCCAACAACGCAGGCCAGTGCGTATCACTAGCTTGAAAGACAGTGAGAAGGAATTCAGTAATATTCAAAATCCCTTTACGAATAAAATTCTAAACACATATGAATAAAAAAATGTACTTGTGGACACAAAAACTATATTGTATACTTAGCACAAGAGCTACCATTATATTTAGTAGCAAAGTTGAAAGCCAGAAGACTCAGGGGCCCAGGCCACCAGGGTCACTTATCTTTGTGTGCCATATGCTGCTAATAACTCCTAGTGTAGGAAAGAAACAAAAAAGCCAATATAGAAATGCAAGAATCCTTTTTACAAGAGATACAGCTGTACACTTAGAAAACTTAGGGCTGGTAACCAAAACTTATTCACGGTAATCAAAAGACAGAAAAAGAAATTCAGAGAAAACTAGTTAGCTTTCAAATTAGTTAACATAACCAGTCCATGGATTCACTTATTCATCCATTAACTAATTCTTTTATTAGTTATTTTTGTAAATAAAACCACAGGCCCTGTGTCAGGGGGGTGAGACCGTTTGCAGCGCCCCACCCTCGTGAAGTTTCTGGTCTATTGGAGGACTGGATGTTAACGAGTGGCTGTTGCAAAGATTGGTAGGTTCTTTTGTGCGTGAGGTGCTGGCATTGCCCAGACTCTGTGCTGGCACAGAGTAGTTCCAGAGATAATTTTTGTGTCCTACAAGAAAACAGTTTTGATAGGGTAGAGGTCCAGCTCATTGTATCAAAGGGAAACAAGGAGCAAACAAATGAAAAACCTCCTGTTATTTTCTGTAATTGCTGGGTAGCTTTACGAAGAGACAATATTGGAAACCCTGAGTTTTATTCACCAGATCGGGCTTCATGTGACATTTGGATCGTTCAAGAGGACAAAGGTGTGTCGTCATGGAGAATATGTGAAATGCTTTAAGTTCTGAAAGTACTCCCTTAAGAGGGGCGACAGGCTCTGAGTGAAGCAGCATCGTTATGCTAAATGTCAAATACCCCAAAGGGACTGCTATGAAGGGGCAACACTCCCTGAGATGAATCAGTGCGGGATTTAAAAACACAGGCTCCCTATTTAACAGCATCCCTTTTATGGTAGGCTACGCCCCGGTTTTGCATACCTCTTCGTGAACCAGAATTTAGTACTTACCTGCACTAGTGCCTTCTTTTAGACACTGAGCACTAATGATTTTCTCAAACAGCCCTGTTAAGCATACGATCCGGCATCAGGTGAATTGGATCCAGTTTCAGGCTGTAACCTGCAGGCAGATTTCAAGCTTCTGTTTTTCCCCCCAAAACATTTTATCATGAAAAATTTCAAACAAAAGGCAAAGCTAAAAGACTTTTACAGTAAACTTGCATAATTCCATCACCTGGACCTTATCATTAACATTTTACTTCCTCTAGCACACATCTATTCCTATAACCATCCCTCCATCCCTCCATTAACCTATCTTATTTTCTGTTGGATTCCAAAGTAAATTTAAAGAGACTGGTATACTTCCCCTTAAATACGTAAGCATGTATATCATTAAATAGAATTGAATATTTGCTGGGTGCCTGGGTGATTCTGTGGGCTAAATGTCCAACTTCGGCTCAGGTTATGATCTCACAGTTGGTGGGTTCGAGCCCTCCATTGGGCTCCATGCTGACAGCTCAGAGCCTGGACCTTGCTTCAGATTCTGTGTCTCCCTCTTTCTCTCTGCCCTTGCCCCACTCTCTGCCCCTCCCCTACCCATGCTCTGTCTCTCAAAAAATAAACATTTTAAAAAAGAACTGAATATTTGTTTACAATTTCTTCTTTTGACATAAAAATGCATCTACATTAAAATACATAAGTTTTAAGTGTACTTTTGCTAAGTTTTGACAAATGTGCACCTATGTAATCCTAGCTCCTATCAAGAACATTCTCTGGTGGTATTGTCTCAAAGAGTTGTTGTGAGGTTAATATGAGCTAATGAAAGAAGGTTGTATAACTTCTTTTTTTTTTTAATGTTTTATTTATTTCTAGGAGAGAGAGAGAGAGACAGCGTGAGCAGGGGAGGGTCAGAGAGAGAGGGAGTCACAGACTGAAACAGGCTCCAGCTCTGAGCTGGCAGTCAGCACAGAGCCCGACGCGGGGCTCGAACCCACGAACCGCGAGATCATGACCCAAGCGAAAGTCGGACGCTTAACCGACTAAGCCACCCAGGCGCCCCTGTGTAACTTCTAAAGTAGGGCACAAAGGTGAGGCACTATCTTTATCATGGTCATTAATATAATCATTGTGTCTTTAATGAGTACTGCTAATAGATATGAAGCCAAGCCTGAAAGGGTGACAATTTCAGTTAAACATGTAACCTTACTGACTGCAAAAGCTATCACTGCCCTAATGTGAGCTGTCAAGCAATTTGCACACAAGTAGGCTCACTCAGTAACAACACAGCTGCCTCTGCGGCGTCCATTCCGGGGTCTGGGAAGCCCACTCTGTGCCTTGCCTGGCGTATGTCTGGCGGAATGGTGATGGCAATATTCCCTCCTCCTGATTTAATTACCACCAGTGTATTGCATTTTCCAAGTGACCTGATTGGACCTAAATCCAATCATCAGAACTTAACCATATTATTTAAACTATTCAAGACATTGTTGATCACTCCTCCTTGAAACAATTTCTTCATTTGACTTCCACATCATCACTCTCCTGGTTTTCTGTTTATCTTTCTGGTTACTTCTTTTCAGTCCTCTTTGCTCTTTCCCCATGTATCTCTGACCTCTAAACACTGGAGTGTCCCAAGGCTCAATCCTTGGGACTCTTTCTTTTTCCGCTCTCATGGGTCATCTCACTGAGTCTCATTGCTTTAAATGCCTTCTTTATGCAGATGGCTCTTAGATTGATAGCTCCAACTCCTAGTGCTCTCCTGAGCTAGACTCATTTATCAAGTGCCTACTCAAGGAATGGGACAATCATCTCTATCTTTTGTTAAGTGAAATTGAAGGAAGGTGAGAACTGAAAAATATAACAGGAAGGATATGTGGCGGATTCTATCAGTTGCCTACTCAAAATCCATTTTCTTGTCTGCTCCTTGCTATCAGTATTCTGATTCTGTCCAGGTATCCATATTTCAGGAGAGTTTTCCCACACCTAGCTCAAGAATAAATCCTGTATAATCTTAAGCAATGAAGCTGTACCCTTGCTAATCTTTTGTTTGGGAGAAGTTGTTTCTGAACAATTAGACGTGAGGAGAAATATGCTGGAGAAATTCTGAGAAGCGCTTCCTTGACAAAAAGAGATGCACAGAAAGGGGTGGCCACTCTTCTTCCAGTGGACTTTGGGGTGGGCGTGCTGGATGGCATGTTGAGAGCTTGTGCAGCCCGCCAGCAGCACTGAGCCAGGGTGTGCCTAAAGACAAACCTTATACTGAGGAGGGTCAAGTAGAATGATGAGAAGGGAAAGAGTCTCTGATAACATTAGCCCCTGAAATAACTAACCGAGGAGTTGCTCTACAGTTAAAAGGGGCACCTGGGTGGTTCAGGTGATTGAACAACCGATTTTGGCTCAGATCATGATCTTGAGGTTTGTGGGTTCAAGCCCCATGTCAGGTTCTGTGCTGACAGCTCAGAGCTTGGAGTCTGCTTTGGATTCTATCTTCCTCGTTCTCTGCCCATCCCCTGCTCACGCTCTCTCTCCCTCTCTTTCAAAAATAAATAAACATTTTTTAAAAATCTTAAATAAAACTCCTGTTATGAGGACACAACTTTGCCTTATTGTTTAATGTAGTTGAGTTGGTGTTTTCTGATACTTGTGACTTCAGTGTGAAAACTGGCACAGTGTGGACTTTTTCAGGGGAGCACATTTGAACGTCTTTCTCCATGTTCAACTGGGATAGTCAATGTCAGGTTCTCTACTCTTTCCCGATCATCTGTTCTTTCTGTCTCATTGCCACAAAAAACTGACCACTAGGTTATCTGCTGCTTTCCCTACTTAATCATCCGTTGTGTTGAACATCCTCTTTCTTCCCAATCAACTTAGAGGCAAGGTTAGAATTTTTCAAAAGAAACAGTATAGAAAACTAATAATATAGAAAAAGAGTGTCTTTTTCCTTCTCCCTCCTCTTTTCTTCCTCTCCTTTCCCTCCTCCTTTCTTTCTTCTTCCTTCCTTCCCTCCTCCCTCCTTCCCTCCCTCCCTCCCTCCCTCCCTCCCTCCTTCCCTCCTTCCCTCCCTCCTCCCTCCTTCCTTCCCTCCTTCCCTCCTTCCTAATTTAAGAGCCCAAGTGAGACCACTACCACACCTGGGCACTTGTCACCTCTGGGAAGAGACAAGCACACTGCAAGGGCTTTGTAGTCATGAGCTGGGCTTGTTGGGAGAATAAGAAGCAAGCCAGTGCGGCTGGAACGTCATGAGGGAGGGGCCAAAAAGCAGGGCAGACACATGGGCCTTGTGACCCTGCAAAAGCTTATGACTTGACAAAGAGAACCCTGGGAAGCCTGCACGAGCTTAATCAGGAAGTGATTCAATCTGATTTATATTCGTAAAGGTTCTAACTGCTCCGTGGGAAACAGATTGCGGGGGCCACAGAGGACCTGGGAGCTCAGTTCAGAGGCTGCTTTGGTGCTCCAAGTGGGAGATGACAGTGCTTTGGGTAAGGTAAGAGTAATGGTGACAAGGAAATGGCCACATTCGGGGTATATTCTGGAGGTCATACCAAAAGATATTGATAATTGCTTGGAATTGGAATTGAGAGTAAGGTACGGATAAAGGGAATAGAGAAATTCAAGATGATCCCCAGTTTTCTGCCTGAGGAAGTAGTAAATGATTGTGCCATTTCCAAAGATGAGAAAGATTAGGTTAGAGTCTGGTGAAGAATGATATTCAAGTCATTAACTATTTATATAGAGACGTCTAGTAGATAAATGGATATGTTAAATAAACACACACATTTGTCATAATTTGTTATAATAGACACAAGAAGCTAATACATAGTTGTTAACAAATGTCCACATCTGTTCTCACATAGTTCTGGAAGCCAGAAGTCTCAAATCAGTTTCAGTAGGTTGAAATCAAGCTGTCATGCTCCCTCTGGATGCTCTAGGGAGGAATCTGTTCCTTGCCTCTTTGTCTGACAGCTAGCATTGTTGTTTTGTGGCCAGTCCCTACCTCTGTGGTCTAATCTTCTGCCTCTCCTACAAGGAGATCTATGATTGCACTTGGGGACCATCTGGGTAATCCAGGTCAATCTCCCCATCTCAAAATCCGTAATTTAGGTCATGTCCGCAAAGTCCATTTTTGGCATATCCGGTTACATTCTGAGGTTGTAAGGGTTAGAATTTGGATATCTTTGGCGTGAGTGAGAAGGGGGCAGGCACATTATACACACACACATATTCATATGTATTTCTCCTGCATACATTTTCAGGCAAATAGACAAACGGTTCCTGGCCTCTAGAGTAAGAATATACTTCCCACCTAGCTCAGAGAATTCTCCTGATGGATCACCAACCCAGGCACATCCTCCACCCATCATGGGGGTCTCTGGCCCTCAGAGCTTTCTCCCCCAGGCTTTTTTTCCATCTTATTTGGTTTTCTTTTCTTTCTTTTTGTTTTTAAATTTAAAAAGTTTTTAATTTTTGAGAGAGAGAGAGAGAGTGAGCAGAGGAGGGGCAGAGAGAGAGGGAGGGAGACACAGACTCTGAAGCAGACTCCAGGCTCTGAGCTGTCAGCACAGAGCCCAACACGGGGCTCGAACCCATGAGCCATGAGATCATGATCTGAGCCGAAGTCGGATGCTTAAACGACTGAACCACCCAGGCGCCCCTTGTTTGGTTTTCTTAAAGTAAACTTTTTCTGTTTGAATAAGGCTCAGTTCCTAACCAACTTTTGCTCTTTGGTTCACGGCTGTACTCCAGTGCCTAGAATAGGTCCTGACATTCTGTAAGTGCCCAGTGAACATTAGATCATTGGAAGAATGAAGGGGTGGCAGTGAGCAAGCAGATATGTACTTGATACTTCAGTTCATATAATTTTAATGTCATGGATATTAATTCTATCAGGTGATGCTGGATTCCTTTACTTATAATTCTCAGTGTCTAGACATGCATGGCTTTGAAGACTGGTGCTCCTGTTCTCTGGAATCTGACCACGTTACATCAATTCATTCAATGCCCAGCAATCGATTCTTGGTAGACTCATATTTCCAAGAGAGTGAATCCATTCACTGTCCCTCCAATTCTTACTTCTTGTAGCATAATGTGATGGGGATTGCAATAAAGAATCAAATATCACCTAACCCATGTTATTCACTCCCCTTTCATGGGTTCTTTGATGACCTTTGATTCATTAGGTCACCTCTCATTCTGGAAGGAAGTCTTCATCTCAAATGCTTCAGTCACACATGCATTCACCGTGCTAGATGAGCCGGTTTTCTTTTTTTCCCTTAAATCACACATCTACAGGAACAATAGCAAACAAAAATTCATCAAAGGAGAAGAGAGTTACTTATTTATCATGCTTTGTTACTTTTTGGCCACTCTGAAAAATATTCATTTTATTTTATTTTTTTAGTTTTTAATGTTTTATTTATTTCTGAGAGAGAGAGAGAGAGAGAGAAAGACAACATGAGCAGGGGAAGGTCAGAGAGAGAGGGAAATACAGAATCCAAAACAGTCTCCAGGCTCTGAGCTACCTGTCAGCACAGAGCCTGATGTGGGGCTCGAACCCACGAACTGTGAGATCATTACCTGAGCTGAAGTCGGACGCTTAACCGACTGAGCCACCCATATGCCCCTGAAAAATATTCATTTTAAAACTAACACATAAAACCAGGGAATAGGTAAAACTACTCCTCTGCATTGTGAGGAGTAGTGAGCTTGAAAAGAAAATTAAAATCTATGGAAACACTAAATGAAATAAGTGAAATTATGCATTCTGGTGAAGAATTAAATTTAACATACACCTCAGAATTTTCAAATTATGCCTCTTGGAATTAAACAAATGGGCGGATTGTTTCTGAATTGCTTTCAAACTTGGGGACATATTTAGGTGTCATAGGAGGCATATAAATGAGTGTATCTGCGTAAATCATTTGTTCCAGTAAGATGCCAGTGTGTGTTAAGAATAGGAATTACTTACAAAAATATTAAGCCACCTTGGAAATTGATAATACATATGCAGTGGTAGCACCAAGATCTTTTTAAACACAGTATCCAAACTGACCATGCAAGGCCATGTGAAGGTCTTGACATTGAAAAAGGAAGAGAACTGTAGGAAAGAAAGAATTCTTCGATGAGCAGTAAATGAAATTGTTACGTCATTACCTTAAGAGTATCTTCAACTCCCCTATGACCCAGCAATAGCACTGCCAGGAATTTACCCAAGGGATACAGGAGTGCTGATGCATAGGGGCACATGTACCCCAATGTTCATAGCAGCACTCTCAACAACAGCCAAAACATGGAAAGAGCCTAAGTGTCCATCAACTGACGAATGGATCAAGAAGATGTGGTATATTTATACAATCGAATACTACATGGCAATGAGAATGAAATCTGGCCATTTGTAGCAACATGGATGGAACTTGAGGGTGTTATGTTGAGTGAAATAAGTCAGGCAGAGGATAGATACCATATGTTTGCACATATAGGTGGATTAGGAGAAACTTAATAGAGGACCGTGGGGGAGAAGAAGGCAAAAATAGTTGGGGAGAGGGAGGGTGGCAAACCATGGAGGCAAACCATGAGAGACTCTTGAATGCTGAAAACAAACTGAGGGCTGATGGTGTGGGGGAGAGGGGAAGGGGAGTGATGGGCATGGAGGAGGGATGAGCACTGGGTCTTATGTGGAAACCAACTTGACAATAAACTATTTAAAAAATAGTAAATAAAATAAAATAAGAAAAAAAGTATCTTCAAAAGCAGAAATATGGTAGCAGCAGCAGTAGCAAAAATCATTAAGAGCTCTCATTGTTAATGAAAAACAAGGCACCATTAAAAGAATTTCATCATTTTTTGGAGCTAATGTGTGATTTTTATTTTTTTATTAAATTTTTAAAGCTTATTTACTTATTTTGAGAGAGACAGAGACAGCACAAGTGTGGGAGGGACAGAGAGAGAGAGACAGAGAGAGAGACAGAGAGACAGAGGGAATCCCAAACAGGCTCTGTGCTGTCAGCATGGAGCCCAATGCAGGACTCAAACCCACGAAACTGTGAGATCATGAGCTGAGCTGAAACCAAGACTTTTAACTGACGAAGCCCCCCAGGTGCCCCTGGAGCTAATGTTTTAAAGGTAAGTCACCCAGCAATGTCTGCACAAATGAATGGCATATCCATATCTACTTAAGTAAGGTACATAGTAGCCTAGAAGGATTATAGAAATTCTCACCTCAAAACCAAATCTTGAATGGGAGTTCTCTGCACGATCTTTTCCACGTTTCTGTTATTCTAAAACTCAACTAAAAATATAAAGTGTAATTTTATAAAGCCTTTAGATTACATGCATGTTAGAGGCGATTGAAATTTGGTAGAAGTTGCAAGGGTAATATTCCAGAAGTGTATGCAGAATGCCCTTGGGCCCTCATCTCAGCAATCTATTAGAGCCTTATGGAGAAAATTAGGATTTTCACAGAAGTTTGAAGGAACTGAGAGGGTTGATGATGGGTGAAGTCGGCCCCATGGTTTATTTCAAAAGAAGACTCCCAGGTAGCAGTGAGGAGCGTGGACGGTGGGGCTTCTCTAGGCATTAGGAAAAAAGAACATATAGATCCAAGAAGACACTAAGTAAAGGAACCCTGCTCCCTAAAAACCAACTGTGACATTCTGGACATTTAGTCTGGGCATTGTGGACTATAATGTTGCAATTGGTGAAATGAATAAAAATCGACTTACTTTTTAATTGCAAGGTCATAAGTGGACTTAACACTTCTGATCGCCCCGAGCTTCTAAACAATTTGACTAGTTTCAAGTTTAAAAAAACTTTAGTGAGCAGTCAAAACACAGTACAGTGTTTTGGTACCGTTCTTGTAAAAATTAACCCCAAAGTGGAGGAAGGCATTGGGCCATTTGTCTCAGCTCGCAGCTCGTGGGTCTGCACCAGCCATGAACCGAACCCCCCCAACCTCGCCTCCCAAGTGGACGCTGAATTGGTGCTCACTCCCAGACAGCTCTCCAGTGCATAGCAGATGTAACTGCCCAGTTATGACCAGCTTCTAGTAGGAAATGCCAAGGAGGGGGAAATCGGAGTCTGAGATATTACTGAGCCCCGAATTATATGAATATGGAATAGGAAACTTTTTTTGGTCCACTGGTCTTTGAACTTTTGTTTTTAATAGCAAGACATGTTTATGAATTAAATATTATGCAGAATCCCAAATATAAAATTGATAAGGCAGAGCGGATCGACATGGGAATAGGGGAGGGGCCTAGAAGTCCAACTGCCTCAAGTCACCCTCTCTCTAACTTTGGGGTACTTCTTGGAACAATTGGAGCTGAAAACCATCGATACATCTGACTCCCAGAGATGTTCAATGACTGAGTCAAGACGCGTAGCAGTGCCACCAGGGCTAGACCCAGAACGACTTCCCCTGGGGCGTTTTCCCCACCACATCATTTCCCAGACCACCTCTCTAGCAACTCTTTCTTAATAAACCTCCACAGTGGCGCCTGGGTGGCTCATTGGGTTAAGTGTTCAACTCTTGGTTTTGGCTCAGGTCATGATCTCGCAGGTTGGGAGTTTGAGCCTCGACCGGGCTCCACACTGACAACATGCAGCCTGCTTGCGACATTCTCTCTCTCCCTCACTCTCTGCCCCTCCCCTGTTCGCTCTCCCTCAAAATGAATACATTAACAAAACAAACAAACCCTCTACACACCTGAGCTGAAGGATGTGTTAACTAACCTTATTGTGATAAACATTTCACAATAGGTATGTGTATCAAATCATCACATTGCACACCTTATACTTACACAGTGTTATAGGCCACTGTATCTCAGTAAAGCTGGAAAAAAAATTAAAAAGGACTGGGGCGCCTGGGTGGCTCAGTCGGTTGAGCGTCCGACATCAGGTCATGATCTCATGGTTCGTGGGTTTGAGCCCCGCGTCGGGCTCTGTGCTGACGGCTCAGAGCCTGGAGCCTGTTTCAGAGTCTGTGTCTCCCTCTCTCTCTGACCCTTCCCTGCTCACGCTGTCTCTCTCTCTCTCAGAAATAAATAAAACATTTGGGGCGCCTGGGTGGCTTAGTCGGTTACGCGTCCGACTTTCGCTTAGGTCACGATCTCGTGGTTCGTGGTTTCGAGCCCCGCGTCGGGCTCTGTGCTGACTGCCAGCTCAGAGCCTGGAGCCTATTTCAGATTCTGTGTCTCCCTCTCTCTCTGACCCTCCCCTGCTCACGCTGTCTCTCTCTCCTAGAAATAAATAAAACACTGAAAAAAAATTAATTAAAAAAAGAAATAAATAAAACATTTAAAAAATATTTTAAAAAAAGAAAACAAGAAAAAAGGACAAAGAAAGCCTTCACGGTGCCTCTTTTAGAGAAACAGACGGAGCCCCACAGGTAGGGAGAAAGAGGAACACACTAGGTGTCACAGGGTGGGATGGCCCTGGGTGAGACATGACACAGTACAAAAACCCCGATGGAAAAGGCACACGGTGCCTCGACACACCTGCCCCTGAGCTCCTTGATAGTGAAGCCAAATCCTCGTTCAGAGCTATGTTTCCCAGAAGACATGAAGGGCCCCTGACCAATTCTCAGCAGGCATCCCGTCCTGCTGGTATCCGTCAGTGTGGCTCAGGGCTGCCGGCCTTCCAAGGTCACAGTCAGCCCTCTGAGAGAGCCTTTGATTTAATGCGGAAGGGAATTCCCACTGGCTGATTAAATATTTTGATATTTTATCATTTTCCTGCAGCCAGCAGCTTTTGGCGTGCAGGCTATTTTTATGAATGCAATAAGTAAATATTATGGGGTCAGTCACAGAGATGAACTTGGACCCACGAGCCTGGGGCTGGAAAGCATTAGGATTCACTAAAAAAAAAAAAAAAGTGGGAATAAAAAAGTAAAATATTGACGATTTGAAAATACTTGCAAAGCATTGCAACAGTGCATCCAAAGACCAAATTCAATATAATTAGAGCACTAAAAGCAAATCGATTTTATATAGTGATATATCTTGATATCCAAGGAATCTAATTCATTTTATTTCAGGTTTGCAGCATTTAACAGAAGAAAGAGAAGAAGCAGGGTTACACTTTCACGTTAACAATCATGAGTTTTGTTTTCCACATGGAACTAGACCTTTCCAGACTCTTCCACAAAGCACAACAGACAGATTCCTAAGATGCTAAGCCACTACTCAGAGTTTCCAGGGGTGCCAGGCCACTTTCCAAATGGCCCTTTGGAAAATACAAGAAAGAAAAAACAAAGTGTGGGCCATGGTGGTGTTATGCTCCAATGCCCTCTTGAGTGGGAAAGCCTCGATGATCTGCTTGGAAGCTGATGTCACAAAAATCCTCCTTGACACAGGGTGAGTCACTGCAGGAAATGTATTCCTTCCTGGGAAACCACTAACCCTCTGTAGGGGCTCTGCCTGTTTCACAGCCACCCACCTGGAAATCCCCGGGGAATCCACACTTAGTGTATCGGTCAGCGGCTCCAAAGCAAGACGCTTCCCCAAAGCATCTTTTCTGCTTTTCTCTCAGCTGCCCTTGCGGCCGGCTCAGGTCAGGATGAACACGAGGAACACTGCACAAATTCATCTGATATGCACTGCTGATTTATTTTTACACTACCTTTCTGTACCTACTCTCTGGATGCTTTGCCGTTTGTCCGTCTGCTACATTGGCCGACTGTTCAAGTCCAGATCATTTCACAATCTTTCTGATTGGCAAAGGGCTTTTTTTTTGCAACACACCCCATAAATTTTCTTCTCCTTTAGGTGCTTTCAACACTGTTTCCTGTCATCTTCAAATCTAAGTGCTCAGCCTAACCCCAGGTAATTAACAAAGTCTTGGTGCTAGGCATCTAGCAGGAAGTTGATAAATATAGTGGCAGGAAGGGAGAAAGGAAGGAAGAGAGGAAGGGAGAGAGGAAAGAAAGAGAAGGAGAGTGGGAGGAGTCAGCCCACATTCCTCCTGATGATTTGGAAATACCTGGGGGGCATCCTGATTGAAGGCTGTACCCTGTGACAGCCCAGGTGAGAACCCCCCCCAGCAAGGCAGTGCAGTGGAGGCAAGATGTCAGAAAGGGCATGTCAGGAAGCAAAGGGCTGACCAGTCAGATGGACTATGAACGGGGCCGACTTGCCAGGACAATGGTGTGACGTGGCAGCGCTGCTCCAGGCAGGAAGGGGTGCCGAAGCTCCCGCCACGTGCCTCCGCTCTGGTCCCCCCACAGTGCTTCCCAGGATCTCCGGAAACCCTGTTTCATTAGCACATCCTCTCAAGATGATCCAAATGGAATGAAAGCTTTCTGGAGTCTAAGTGTGGTGGTGTCTTCCACTTCCTTTTTGCCTACCTGGCCTGTATCTGGAACAGCGAGAAATGATCGCACAGGTTGAGAAGATCTCTGACGTCACGGGCGAAGAATGCTCTCACCACCCCACCTTCCTCCATGCCTGCTGGCCTTCGTCACCAACACACACTTCCCGTGAGAGCTGGGTTCTCAGCACTGTGAAAGAGGATCCCATAAGGAGACTGTCTGCTTTCTATGAGCTGCCGTAGAACATTGTACGGTTGTTTTCTCTGATTGGAATGTGGAGCACCGGCTGACCGTCTGTGTTTAGGTCATCCTCGGAGAAGGTTTGGTGGGCTTTCGGAAGAGGGGGTTCTGAGATTGTGTGAGGAGGAACCCTGTAGGGGACATACTTACTTTAGTTCCAGGAAATGAGACTCTCTTGACTTTCCAGGTAAATTCTTCAATGCTAGGACATAGCTAGGGAGGGAATGGAGAGAAAGACAGAAAGACAATAATTTTTTGGCGAATCGTGTACAGTTAAGGGCAAGTTTTATTGTCTAAATATGTTAGTAGATCTTTGACGATCATTCTAATACATAATGAGATGAAATACCAAGTACCAGGCAATGTTAATCTCTCAGCCCTTATAAGAAATCTATAAACTAGTATGTTTTTAAAGTTTATTTATTTATTTTGAGAGAGACTGAGACAGTGCGAGTCAGGGAGGGGCAAAGAGAGAGAAAATCCCAGGCAGGCTCTGTGTTGTCAACACAGGGGCCCCTACCAGGTTTGAACTCATAAAACCGAGAGATCATGACCTAAGCCAAAGCCAAGAGTCAGGCGCTTAACCGACTGAGCCACCCAGGTGCCCCTAAACTAGATTCATTAACTATCACTGTTTTACAGATGAGGAAACTGAGGCTGACAGAAGTGAAGCAAAATGCTCCTGGCCACGCAGCTGGAAGATGGTAGGACTCGAATTTTTTAATTGGTTTCTAGTTGATATTCTATTCTCTTTGCACTTTGGGTCACATATATATATAACACAAACCTGGTAAATCCTGTTATATAAATCCCGTTTCAAGATTAAAACTAACAATTGCTCCCCTCCCCACCCCCCCCACCCCCCGATTTTANTTTTGCTCCTTGCATCTACAACGCCCACCTCTGGAGCTGGCTTGCTTCCACACTACATTATGCCACTGGATTAACTGAAACCCCTGTACCCACCTCGAGGTTCACCTCCCAGCTCACAAGCACAGGTGCACATCAGCTCACAGAGATGTGCTATTTCCGTAGGTCTGGAATCCTGGACTACTACCTCCAGCTTCTGCTGATTGAGTTAATATGTGCAAGTCAAGTTCCACCCCCTCCCCCATTTTCTGTTTCTCCCCACATATTATGCAGGACCTTCTGGCCCGTGGTTTCCAACTTCATCACCGTTTGCCTTATGGAAGGAAATCATGGAATTCTAGAGCCATCTTCCAGGTGGACTGCGCTCTGCTTTTGGGCATTTGTGCAGGGCGCTTCTGCAGGGAGCTGCTGGAAGCCAGTTTAGGTTTTGTTCACCAGTTTTTCTTGACTCCACTCACTTCTGGCCTCTATGCCCACGAGATCTTGTATAAGACTCAAGCCCGGTGCCTATCCGTGGCTAACCCCAGTCCCTCAGTGTGTGAAAGGATCTCAAGAACACCCCTTCTCTGGCCCCCAGAGAAGTTTCCCTGAAAGAGACGCATATTTCTTCAAATTCTAACAGTTGTAATGTCTTATGCAAGTAACTGAATTGCCGAGCTTGTGCCCATCTTGGAAGGGACAGAAAACCTGAAGGCGCTCATGGCGATGGTATTATCCTGTCCTTGCTCACTGTTTCCACTTTCAAAATATGTTAAAACAACAATAATAATAAAGCTATTCCAAATATGCCAAATCTAAAATATCTGCACTCCCAGACTCCACTATTGTGACTGTTTCTCGTTGATATTTTATAATGTTATCTCTTTTGGCCACACATCCACATACCACCCTGGGTTATTTATGAAGATAAATCTTCTGCCGAGATCAAAATTGACAATTATTTTTTGCTGCGTCTAAATTTATTTTTGCTACCTTAAAAAAAGATTTTGAAAATATTTTCCAGTAGGTTTATTTGTTTAAAGAAGATTTTGGTAAAGAAATTAC
Organism: Crocuta crocuta; assembly: GCF_008692635.1. Taxonomy (NCBI): domain Eukaryota; kingdom Metazoa; phylum Chordata; class Mammalia; order Carnivora; family Hyaenidae; genus Crocuta; species Crocuta crocuta. The sequence goes on from NW_027527955.1 coordinate 7,522,641, forward strand.
TCTGAACAAAAAAATATATACATATCTTTTGGGTTGTCAGCTATCAACTGGCACATATTTGGAATTTCTTGAATTATTCAGGAGCTGACAATTGGGTTTTGGGATTATTTGTAACCTTGGCAGTGTTACTATGTTTCAACATTCTCAGAGTATGTCTAAAAATGAAACTCCAGTCATTAATTTCTGGCTCCTTATTGGCATGGGTTTATTAACAAATCAAACTTCACATTACCCTGATTTTGTGAGCTTTTTTTTTTCATCACCTCTGAAGTGGAAAGAATAATACCTACTTTATCGAATTGCCATGAGAATTGAATGACATAATATAGGTAAAATAATGATTACCCATCATGTACTAAGTGCTCACTAAAGGGAGCTTGAAAATACTGCCTAAACAGTGAAGTTTAGGGGCGCATGGGCGGCTCACTTGGTTGAGCGTCCGACTTCGGCTCAGGTCATGATTTCACAGGTCGTGGGTTTGAGCCCCGCGTCAGGCTCTGTGCTGACAGCTCAGAGTCTGGAGCCTGCTTCCGATTCTGTGTCTCCCTCTCTCTCTGACCCTCCCCTGCTCATGATGTGTCTCTTTCTGTCTCTCAAAAATAAAAATGTTAAAATAAATAAATAAACATTAAAATATTTTAAAAAATAAAGAGTGAAGTTTAAAATTAATTGGGTGACGACAATTTGTGTGCGTGTCTCCTGTCCCCACAAGCCTGTGTGCTCTGAGAGGATGCTCGGTGGCCTCTGCTGACCTTCACGTCTTCGCCAGCTTTCAGCCTGGTCCTGACACAGCGCTGTCCCCCAGTGAACAACGGTAGCATGAAAATCATATGAACTTCCACCTGCTACAGTCTCCATGGCACAGATAAGTAGTTGCTCATTGTTGTCTATATTTAGAATTGATTTCCTTTCTCTAGACACAAAGAAAAATTTTAACTCCAATTTAAAGATCCTGTTTTTATTTTCTCTTCTATTTAAGAAACTGAAGCCGAAATTCTAATGTGAATTCAGTAAATGAGTGTTAAATAAGTTCACACCTAAAAGAAAGTCGGCAGATAAATGATGTCATCGGCTTTTCCGAGGAGAGGTAAAATTCAGACAACTTGGGAGAACAGCAGGAATTTGTTATTTGCTTTGGGGCTTGTCTCAGAAACAATGAGCTCCAGTCTGGACGGCTGCAGTACAGCTAAGAAAAGATTTGACCTCACGCGCGACCGCATTGACCGCTCTGCAGGGAGGAGGCCAAGTTCATCAGGCCACCTGCTTGAAAGAGTCAGTGACAAGCACATTGGGCTTGAACATGTTGCTTTTGCTCCATAAGGAGTATATTCCCCTGCTTTTTACCTAATAAGTGCTTTCCACCCTTTAAATGAATATAAATAAATGTATGGGCAAACGCTCCAAACTAATTTACAAATATTACCTGGTGCTATTGCAATATTCTAAGTGTATTTGGCACAGACTTAAATTTTGTGGGTGTGTGTGTGTGTTTAAAGAAAACCTCAATTCATAGGACCCTATCAATATTAGACTAACGGGTATCTCTAACATCCAATATATGCTGTGAACAGTGCAAAAAAGGCTAACAGTTTGGCACAAAAGGGTAAGAGGAAGCATGCTATGGCTCTGGAATGGAAGATTGGGCCCAATTTGTGCAATGCTGTGCTTCTGAATTTAGAATATATTTTATCTTATAAGACAAGATGGGAAATACGTTTACCTTAAAAATGAAAAGCAACCTAAGTATTGGCTACGTGGAAAGCCACGATGGAAAGTTTCCCTGGCTGAGAACAGCTTTATTGGACAAGTGTGCCCTGCGAGCCAGGAGTGGGAGTGGCCACCCACAGGCTGAGTATTTGTCATTCTTTGTCCTGTGGTCCAAGAGCCACTGGAGCCTTCTGGCAAAGAAAATGGCCTCATTGGGTCTGTGCTTAAGAAAGGCCTGTCAACAAGAAGAATTAATTTGGATAAGGAGCAATTAATGTATTTAATCTTACCCCATAGGTAGCTCTTTTCTTTTTTCTTTTTTTAAATTTAATTTTATTTTTTAAAAAAATTTTTAATGTTTCTTATTTATTTCTGAGAGAGAGAGAGAGAGAGAGCATGAGCAGGGGAGGGTCAGAGAGAGAGGAAGACACAGAATCTGAAGCAGGCTCCAGGCTCTGAGCTGGCTGTCAGCACAGAGCCTGACATGGGGCTTGAACCCACGAACTGTGAGATCATGACCTGAGCCAAAGTCAGACGCTTAACTGACTGAGCCACCCAGGCGCCCCAGGTAGCTCTTTTCTAGATAGAGGAGACAATCCCTATTCAGTTCCACCTGGACACTTGTCAGTTTGGGGAAAGGCAGTACTCTCCGGTTCATGGGACAGGTTCCTGTGACTGCAGATGGCTTCTCCCACCCCCAAAGGAGGGTGGTCTTCTTTTAGTGCCCTTGCTTTCTAGGAATTGGGCCATAAGTTTATTTTCACATTTCAGAATTCAAGACCAAGGCTGTGTGTTTCATAAGACACATTTCCTGAACCCCAAGCTGAGTATCATTCTCATGAATATTACAAATTTGTTCAAGAAAGTGAATTCTTATCTTTTGACCCAAAGTACCTTCCAGAATCTGCTGGTATCTGAGCACATTTCTCCCAAATCAGATGCATTTCTCTAAAAGAGAAATAGCAGCCAATGGTGCAGTGCGTCCCTCAGAGTTCCAGCAGGAAACAGATGGCCCTCCCAAACTGAGGAAGTAAGGAATGTTCATAAAAGAGTAAGTTACAGAGGTGCGGAAAGATCTGGGCACATGCACAAAGGATGGTGAAAGACCTTGGGACTAAAAGAGCAGAAGGTGATGGTGATTGGTTAAGTCCTTTCTTCATCACGCCCAAGTCTGCAGGGAAATGGGCCAGTTAAGCTCTCAGGGTAGGTTGTTACTGGCAGAGGGTCACTGGAGAGCTGTGACACTGGGTGGAAAGATGTGGCCACATTGTGTCCACTGCAGGAAGGGAATTAAATGCATCGCCTCCCTCTCCTCCCACTGGGGCTGAGAGCTCATTGATGTGGCTCGTGCAGATCAGCCTGCTGGACACAGACTAAGACAGGGAGGGGTGGGGAATGTGTCTGGAGGGCGAAGAGAAAATAGCCAGCTCAGTGCAGTTTGGGTGTGCAGTAAATCTGCATAAGATAATAGCGATGGGACATCAGAAAGATGTTGGCCTAGGAAGCTCCTTCATCCGGTCATGGAAAACCGTTGCCCAGATGGCAACCGGGTTAGACCCAAGTGGCGGCAAATTCAGTTCCCAGTTCCACTCTTCAAATCAGAGGGAGAGAGCAGAGCTTACCTGCAAATTGCTGTGTGCATCTGTTCTAGCCCGGCTGGGGGTTCCTGAAGAACTGACTTGCTCTCACTTTCTCTCATCACTCAGAACACAGGCCAGAAGAGCTGCAGGCTTTGTTTATAAAAGCAACCAGGGAAAACACACCGTACACACCTGGGGCAACAGATTCTCACTGGAGACATGCAAGAGACCATTTAAGGCTTGGAGGACAAAGTGGGGTAAGACTGTCTGGGAAATCAGGAGATTCAAAAGCAGCTGTTTATATAAGGGAATCTAGAAAGTCACATGCCTACCCAGGTAAGAGAGATGCTCACAAAAATCTGAGAACACTTTAAACTTTTAGCTAAGGCTAATCCCTAGGCTCAGAGCAAGCCTAACTCAGGGAGTAGTAGCCCAGCATAGAGACGATCGGCCAAGGCTATGAGTGGGGAATGCCTCCTCAATCCCCCACCTCACCACTGGTATCTCTACCTCTGTCTCTATCTCTATCTCTATCTATCTCTATCTCCATCATCTCTATCATCTCTATCTCTATCTCTGTCATCTCTATCATCTCTATTTCTAGCTCTAGCTCTAGCTCTATCTTGGTGTTTTTGTCTATTTTAGCTCTTGTCATTCTAATAAAATATCAAACTGTGTTAGCTCAACACAAACTAAAGTAACAGAGACTTCAATGAACCCACAAGGCAAGGAATAGACTTTGCAAAAATAGTCTGGAAAAGTCACAAAACAAAGGGACTATCACAGTCTTCAATAATCAAAAAAAGCAAGCCCTGGGGAAGGGGAGAAGTCTGATTTCCAAAATCACCTTGTTATAATAATGTAACACCTAATTTTCAATAATGATGACAACAACAATAACAACAAACCCAGGAAAATATGGCTTATTGAAGGGACAAATTCCTTTAATTTGTGGAAACAGACTCTATCTGCAAGAAAGTTGACAATGGACTTAACTAGACAAGGACTAAGACAACTCATTTATTTATTATTTATTTATTTATTTATGTATTTAAAATGTTTATTTATTTATTTTGAGAGAGAGGGAGAGAGAGAAAGAGCATGTGTGAGCAGGAGGGGCCCTGCTGCCAATGCAGAGTCCAACATGGGGCTCAATTCCATGAACCATGAGATCATGACCTGAGCCAATATTGAGTCAGATGCTTAATTGACTGAGCCACTCAAGTGTCCCCTAAAATAACTCTTTTATTTTATTTTTTTGTTGTGAATATTTTATTTTATTTTTTCCCTTTTTTAATAGTTTATTGTCAAGTTGGTTTCCATATAACACCCAGTGCTCATCCCCACAAGTGCCCTCCTCCATGCCCATCTCCCTCTTCCTCCTCCCCCCCATACCCATCAGTCCCAGTTTGTTCTCAACATTCAAGAGTCTCTCATGGTTTGCCTCCCTCCCTCTACTCCCCTATTTCTCCCTTCTTCTCCCCCGTGGTCCTCTGTTAATTTCCTCCTAATCCTCCTATCGTGCAAACATATGGTAACTGTCAGAGGACTCTAGATGCTGGCGAGAATGTGGAGAAATGGGCACCCTCCTACACTGTTGGTGGGAATATAATCTGGTGCAGCCCCTCTGGAAAACGGTGTGGAGGTTCCTCAAAAAATTAACAATAGAACTCCCCTATGACCCAGCAATAGCACTACTAGGAATTTACCCAAGGGATACAGGAGTGCTGATGCATAGGGGCATATGTACCCCAATGTTCATAGCAGCACTCTCAACAACAGCCAAAACATAAAATAACTCTTTTAAATACGCTCAAAAAGCTAGGGGAAAACATGGACAAAGAACTAAAGGAAATGAGGGACATAATATATTTAAAGAATGAGAATATCAAGACATGAAGATTATAAAAAGGAAATAAACAGAAATTCTAAAGTGAAGAAGTGTAATAACTGAAATGGAAATTCCACTAGTGGGTTGCAACAGCAAATATGGACAGGCAAGAGAAAACAAAAACAGAATATGAAGGTAGGACATCTGAAATTCTCAAGTCTGGGGGGAAGAAAAAGGATGAAGAAAGTGGACTGAATCTAAGGAATTTATGGGATACCATCAAGAAGATCAATATTGGCAATATCTCTAAGATATTGTGGGGTCAGCTCCAGACCACAGCAATAAAATGAATATCCCAATAAATCAAGTCAAATGATTCTTTTTGGCTTCCCAATGTATATAAAATTATGTTTACATTACACTGTATCCTAGTAAGTGTGCAATAGCACTAGGTCTAGAAAAACAACATACATACTTGAGTTAAAAAATATTTTATTTCTAGGGCACTTGGGTAGTGCACTTGGTTAAATGTCTGACTCTTGATCTCGGCTCAGGTCATGATCTCGCAGTTCGTGAGTTCAAGCCCTGCGTCAGGCTCTGCAGCTGATACTGTGAAGCCAGCTTGGAATTCTGTCTCTCCTTCTTTCTGACCCTCCCTTGCATGTATGCACTCGCTCTCTCCCTCTCCTAAATAAATAAATAAATAAATAAATAAAATCTTAAAAATTAATTAAAAATACTTGATTTCTAAAAATGCTAATCATCACTTGAGTTTTTAGCAAGTAGTAATATTTTTGCTGGTGGAGGATCTTACCTTGATGTTAATGGCTGCTGACTGATCAGGGTGGTGATTGCTGAAGGTCAGGATGGCTGTGAAAACTTCTTAAAATAGGACAACAATGAAGTTGGCCATTAATTGACTCTTCCTTTCATGAATGATTTCTCTGTAGCACACCATGTTGTTTAATAGCATTTTACTCACATTGGAACTTGTTTTTCAAAATTCAAGTCATTCCCCTCACATTCTGCCACTGCTTTGCCAAATAAATTGGTGTAAAATTATAAATCCTTTGTTGTCGTTTTAACAGTCTTCACCAGGAGTAAGTTCCATCCCAAGAAACCATTTTCTTTGCACAGCCATGAGAAGCAGCCCCTCTTTTGCTAAAGTTTTATTATGAGGTTGCAGCAATCTGAAATACATGAGTATACAAACCCAAGAAGCTCAACAAACTTTAACTAGGATAACCAAAAGAGATTCACATCAAGACACATAATCAGGGCACCTGGGTGGCTCAGTCGGTTAAGCATCCGAATTCGGCTCAAGTCATGATCTCACAGTTTGTGGGTTTGAGCCCTGTGTAGGGCTCTGTGCTGACAGCTCAGAGCCTGGAGCCTGCTTCAGATTCTGTGTCTCCCTCTCCCTCTGCCCTTCCTCTGCTCACGCTGTCTCTCTCTCTCTCTCAGAAATAAATAAAATCTTTTTTTAAAAAGACACATAATCAAACTGTCAAAAGCCAAAGTCAATCTTTTTTTTTTAAATTTTTTTTTAATGTTTTATTTATTTCTGAGAGAGAGAGAGAGAGAGAGAGACAGCGTGAGCAGGGGAGGGCCAGAGAGAGAGGGAGTCACAGACTCTGAAACAGGCTCCAGGTTCTGAGCTGGCAGTCAGCACAGAGCCCGACGCGGGGCTCGAACCCACTAACCGCGAGATCATGACCTAAGCGAAAGTCGGACGCTTAACCGACTAAGCCACCCAGGCGCCCCGGGAATCTTGAAATCAATAAGAGTGAAGCAACTCATCAGAGACAAATGATCGTTAATAGGATTATTCTGCAGTTTCTCAGCAGCACTCTTGCAGACCAGAATGCAGTGGGGTGATATATTTAATAAGTGCTGGAAAAAAAAAAAAAAAACACCCTCAACTGAGAATTCTCCATCCAGAAACTAGCCTTCAAAAGTGATAGAGAAATTAAGACATTTCCAGAAAAACAAAAACTGAGCAAGTTCATTACTACAAAACTTGCTCTACAGTGGATCTTAAAGGTAGTTCTTCTTGGAGGATTTTTTTTCCAATACTACCAAGCAGTGAACTCAATTCTAGGACTGTCAGATTCAATTGGTTAAAGGCTCAGTCCTATAAAACTCTGCCCCCACCCGACCTCCACTGACTCCCCCACTTCAGATATCATTCACAAGTACAGGTTGTCACCTATGTTCTGATGGACTGGCTAGAGATCAAAATGTTCCCATGATCCCCTCCTTGGGTTTTGTTAAGTTACTAGTATGGCTCATGGAACTTAGAGACACATTTTACTTTCTAGATTACTCGTTTATTATAAAAGGATAAAACTCAAGAAGAGCCAGATGGAGGAGATGCATAAAACCCACTCAATCCTCTCTAGACATCTCCGCAAGGTTACTAACCCAAGAGTTCTTTGAACCCATCCTTTGGGTTTTTACAGAAGCTTCACTTACATAGGCATGATTGATGAAATCATTGGACATTCATTCAAACTCCAGCCCCCTTTCCCTCTCCGGAAGTCAAGGAGTGAGACTGAAAATTTTAGTCCTCTATAATTTTGGAGTTAACTCTATTTTTAATTTAACTTTACTTCAGGATGTATGAGGCAAATACATATAGCATAATTATAAATCTATGTAAATGGGCATATAATGTAGAAAGATGTAATTTGTGACTTCAAAAGCATTAAGAGCAGTGGATATTATAGGAGTAGGGTTTTTATGCAATTAAAATTAAGTTTGTGTCAATTCAACTTAGATCTCTATAACTTTGAAAGGCTATATGTAATCACCATGGTAACAATAAAGAAAACCTCTATAGGATATACACAGAAGGAAATGAAAAGGGAATCAAAACATATCACTACAAAAACTAAACACAAAAAGAGGCAGTAATGCAGGAAATAAGAGACAGAAAATGCTATAAGACATATAGAATACAACAAAATTGCAAAAGTAAGTCCTTCCTTATCAGCAATTACTTCAAATGTAAATGGGCTAAACTCTCTAATCAAATGGCATTGGTTGGCAGAATAGATTTTTAAAAACTGAACAATATGCTGTTGACATGAGACTTACTTTAGTTCTAAAGTCAGACTTAGTTGGAAGTTAAATGGTGCAAAAGATATTTTTAATAACCAAAAGAGAGTTGGGGTGGCTATCCTAATATTAAACCAGAGAGACTTTGAGTAAAAAATTACTGTAAGAGACAAAGGTATATACTGATGAAAGAGCCAATTCACCAAGAAGAGAGAAAAATTATAAAAACATATGATATACATGTTTTCAGAGCTCCAAAATGTATCAAGCAACAGTAACAGAATTTAAGGGAGAATGACTCTAAGATAATAGTAGGAAACTTTCAAAAATGACCAGAACAAACAAGCAGAAAATCAAAAAGGAAACCGTGGACTTGAACACTACAGACCAACTGAACCTATCAGACATACACAAAACACTCTACCCCACAACAGCAGAATACACAGTTTTCTCAATTGGACTTGAAATACTCCGCAGAATGACTATATGGTAGACCACAAAACAAGTCTTAATACACTGTAAAAGACTGAAATCATATGAAATTTCTTCTCTGATCACAGTGGAATGAAGCCAGAAATCAGTAACAGAAGGAAAACCCACAAATATGTGGAAATTAAACAACATACTCTTAAGTAATCAATGAATCAAAGAAGAAATCACAGGGACCTTAGAAAATACCTTGAGACAAATGGAAAGGAAAACAAAAATACAACACACAAAAACTATTGGGATGCAGAAAAGCAGTGCTAAGAGGGAAATTTGTGGCTTAAATGCCTGAATTTAAAAAAAGAGAAAGATCCCAGATCAATAACCTAGACTTACTCTTTATGGAACTAGAAAAAGAAAAGCAAACTAAACCCAAAGATAACAAAAGGAAGGAAATAAGCAAAATTAGAGCAGAGCAAAATAGAGAGTAGAAAAACAATATGGAAAAACCTGACAAAACCAAAGTCGGTTCTTTGCAACAATCAACAAAATTGACAAACCTTTAGCTAGATTGATGAAGGAAAAAGAGCAAAGTCTCCAATAACTAAAAGCAGAATCAAAGAGAGTGTTATGATCATCTGTATGCCAACAAATTGGATAATCTGAACAAAATGGACAAATTCCTAGAGATGCACGTCTAGCGAAACCAAATCATGAATAAATAGAAAATATGAATAGATTTAAAACTCATAAGAAGAATAATCAATATTCAAAAACCTCCCAATAAAGAAAAATCAAGGGCTAGATGCTTTCACTGAAGAAGTCTACCAACATTAAAAAAAAAAAGTTGATACGACTTTTCAACTCTTCCAAAAAATTGAAGGAGATAACATTTGCTAATTCATGCTACAAAGCCAGCATTAACTTGATAGCAAACCCAGAAAGGAGGTTACAAGAAAAGAAACTATAGAATCAATATCCGTTTATGAAGACTGATGCAAAACTACCTGACAAAATACTAGCAAACTGAACTCAACAGTAGTATATTAAAAAGATTATATGTCACGGCCCAGTGGAATTTACTCCTGGAATGCAAGGATGATTCAATGTACAAAAATTAATCAATGTAAGACACCACATTAACAAAATGAAGGGAAAACTCCTCATATGATCATCTCAAGTGATACAGAAAAAGCATTTGGCAAAATAAGAATTACAACTTCGCTTCATTTGGGACGTGCTATGAGCTAAGGTCTACGTTAGGCATTTAATAATGTTTTAAATCCTCAAGGTAACACCCTAACATATGTACTATGATATTATTGCATCCCTCATACATATGAAGAAACTGAGGTTCGTTCTTCAAAAATTGAAGTAATTTGTTAAATCATATATACGCAGTAAGCTGCATCTTCTAGATTTTCATATTACAAAGCCTAAAGCATTTCTAACTGTGGTTTGTGGTTTTTGCTTCTGTATCTAAGGAGAATCAAAATGAAGGTACAAGAGTTGATTTGCAAAAGTCACTACCCAGCTTGATGGGCTTAGGAAAATGGCCTTTGGGCTCTTCGTCTCTGTCCCCATCCCCACTGGTAACAAAGTGCTAGGATTTTGATCGAGTATTAACTTTCGTTGCTGAGATGGGAGCCTGGCCCACTTCACTCCAATACTGACTTCAGACTCCTGGATGTTGTACCTTCCCTTTCCTGGTCTGTCCAGGGTGAGAATGGTTCATATGGAACCGGCAGCCTTAAAATGGAACAGCATCATAGCAGCTGTAGAAGCAACAGAAAACAAAACGGAAATTCACAAATTGAGAAAGCTGGAATCAATTTGGTCTTGACTCAGAGTCATACTCTGTCTCTCTAAAAGATTGATGCCAACTCACTGAACTTGAGTTATAAATAAAACTCAGAATTAGAGTTTCCAATTTTTAATGAGTTTTAATCGGTATATTGTTTAATTTCCCAGCAAATTGATGAAATGCAGACTTGCTAAATTGTAAAAACGCCTGCGACATTTGTTTACTTGGACTGTTACAGGAAAAGAGCCCTTTTAAGATTATATCCTTTCTGTAGTAAAACTCGACAAGACGCTTCTGCGGACTTCTGACTTTGTGCATCCTAAACTTTTACACTCACTTTCCAACCCGTTACTTTGTTTTAGTGCCACAGCGGCTGGGGAGGCACTGTGCCTGTTGGGCCAGGAGTCCCAGCTTTGTAAGTGACATTTCCAGACTAGGAAGTAGAAGAGCGGATGAGGGTCCAGTTTTTGTGACAGTCGGAGGCGAAGGGGCATTCGCTTCGCCTAGCAGCCTGGGTTTTTCTCAGACTCAGAGACATGAGGTATCTGGGGTGGAGACATTGGTATGTGAACTAGTTTTCCTTTTGCTTCCATTTATTGCCCTCTGCTCTCTGATAGTTTGACAACGTCCCTCCTCTACCACCGGAAACATGCATAGAGATCATCCGGTGACGGTGACAGGAGAAGCTTTCAGTGTTATCCAAGCGAGTAAAGCACTTAAATGCCATATATGATGCTACTGCTGGCTGCTGTATAGAGCAGGTGTAATACTATACCAGTTTCTTAATTCCAACCCAACTTCTCTTATGTGAGCCTGGCCTATTAAAGATAAAGCGCACCTCCCTTAAGGAAATAGAAGCTCAAAAAAGGGAAAAAAAGAAAACGTTACGAAGAAAAAGACAACTTTCCTTTATATTTCACACCAGGTCAGGTGACTTCTGCTATCTTCTCTAGGTTGAATACTTTAACCACGGGAAATAGAGCTGCATGCCTTCAGCAAGAAGTTTCCTATCACTGAGAAAATCTGCTTATGAAGTTTGCCAGAAGCTGTCCTGCCTCCCAGCCAAAACGACAGACCAGTGAATCCTAGGCCAGGGGGTGTGGGCAGCTTATCAGGTTCTCATCTCTGAAGGTCGAGGGTATAAGTAGGTCACAGGCAAAGGCACTGGTGGCCTCTTTTCAGTCCTGCCTTCAGGTTGAGGTAGTTCGGGTTCTTAAGATAACCTCTGGCAGCAGTGGGGGGATGGGGGGAGGGTAAGGGGAGGCGACAAGTTAGCAGGGAGCCCCAGAAGCCAGGTATCCCTGATCGCGAGCAACGAGGGCGAGGAAAAAGCTCGCTCGTGCTAATTAGAACCCCGTGGTACCATCCCTTCCCTACCAAAATATTTACTAAGCCTTTAAACCGGGCAACTCCCCAAAGATCGATTCTGCCCTCTGGGGTTTTTCAAACTCCGTTCCACCCTTGTGAGTCGTTGGAGACCGAGACGATGTCCTAGCATGCAGAGAGTGCTGGCCCCCCGCCCTCAGACAGGCCATGCCTGTCTGCGTGTCTCAGTTCTGACCACTAGTGAACTCGGCTGTCAGCAGTAACTTTTGTTCAAGTTCAGATCTGGAAATATCTCTCCTTTATTCTCCGTTTTCCCTCAACCCACTGCACACTCCCGTGTGAAAGAAAGCCTTTGTATAGCCAGAAGTAAAACGCTGCTTCAGAGCGGTCCCATGCCAGGGGGTGGCCGGCATTCTGCAGAATGGAAGAGGAATGTGCCCTTTTTGCTTGTATAACCATCGTGTCTAAAAATAGCAGAGATACCCCTTGCCATACTGGTGATACACAGACGCATGGGTGATGAATAATCCTACTGACAGTCATTTTGGGATAAGCAAGAGAGAACAGTGAGTAAAAACTGATCCCAAAATACAAAAATGAGTATCACAAACCTCGAAAGATGTCTTCACCGTAAACTGAGGTTTTTGTTCCTTGATCGATTCCTCTGCCCCTTTATTCTTCATTTCTTAAAGCCTGGAGAATTGCCCTCATTCACACCTTCTATGCAACAGGCTGCTCCATGGGAGCACTTATGGTCCAGGGAGCACTCCCAGGCATCTGACAGCTGGGCTGGAGGAGGAGCACGTTCCCAGGGCCCAGCACCCAGGTCTTCCGAAGGTGGAAGAGGTGTGAACCCACATCCTTCTGGTAAAGACTTACACTTCACAACAATAAACCCACTTTCACAATACGTAACTTAGATTTTCAGGGGACTCTGAAAACAATCGTTTCTTGTAGTCATTTCATCACGAGTTTAGGATATTCCTACCAGCAATGCACTCATTTTCAGTAAACGGGAAAACCAAAGCAAGAAATACTCAATCGAAGTGGAAAAGTGCATAACTTGACTTCTTTTCCTACTTACTACCAACAAGTTTTTCTCCTTCTCATTTCGATTACAAGCGTACACACTGATACAAGGGCAAGCATCTTGCCTTTTGGGTCTAGAGTGTTTTTCATGATAACAGCCCAGGGAGCCCCAGAGTGGGATGACTTAGTAGTAGTTAAAGGTTAACAAGATGAGTCGATAGGCCCACTGATGTCTCTGAAGAAAGGGCCGCATCCTGCAACGTAGGCCCAGGGGTGAAGCGATAGGAACCTCCTAGCTTCTCTCCAAATTTCCAGACACAGCAAGTGTCAGGCACATCTGCAGCCTGGGGGCAGAAGCTCAGCCAAGTCACGGAGTAAAGGATGTTCAAAGCTGAAGGCACGTCATAACTCCCAGAGGCCAACTTCCTTAATTTACCACCGAAGACATGTAGCTTACCTGTGGTCCAAGAATATTTACAAATATTCTATACATTGTTAATCATTTTCATATACATTATGTCATTTGTTCNCAGTTTTTAAACCCAGGGCTCTTGTCACTGGGTTATGCAACCTTGTCAGCACCTTGAGCAGGACATCCTCCAGCAGATATTTACCCTATGCTTTCTAGATGTTTGGGATTGTGCAGAGCTCTGAATCCTGTGTTCCTGCTACAGCTAAGTCATTAATAAAATGTTGTTGAAAAATTGTAATGAACATTATCTTCTGGTCGTTTTTAATTTCTTTGGGGAAATAAATACAAGGACTGGGATTTTCTTCCCCTTCATTTTCCCGTGTAGGTAAGGAAGCTCATTTTGGCTTACCACGTGAAGTTGGTACCAATGCCCCTGACACAGATAAGCAAAATCTCCTGGGAGTCACCTGGGAGAGTACCTAATCCAACTCTGTCCTGTTTAGAGAGGAGAAAATTAACACCAGGAACTTCAAATAAATTCTCCAGGGCCACACGGCTCGCTAGATGCTGAGCCAGGACGAAAATCAAAACATCTGATTGACAGTTCAGTTTATGAATACTTTTCTTTTAATTTTTTAATGTTTATTTTATTTTTGAGAGAGAGAGAGAGTGTGTGTGTGTGTATGTGGGGGAGTGGGGGAGGGGTAGAGAGAAAGAGGTGGGGACACAGAATCCAAAGCAGGCTCCAGGCTCTGAGCTGTCAGCACAGAGCCCAGTGGGGAGCGGGGGGCAGCTGGAACCTATAAACCCTGAGATCATGACCTGAGCCGAAGTCAGACATTTAACCAATTGAGACACCCAAGTGCCCCAAGAATAGTTTGTAGCCAAGCCTAGTTTGGTTGTGTCATATTAATACATCTTTTTCCAAGACAGCTTTTTTAAAAAGATAGGATAAAAAGGGACATTTTTAGGTTGAGGTATATAAATATATATACGTATACCTGATCCAAACTTACAACAGGAAGATTAACACTTAAGCACTTTCATCCAAAAGAAGATGAGAAAAACCAGGAGCATTTCTGTTCTCAGTTATATTTGTCCTTCCTAATCAAAACCATGTGAGAAGCTAGAAAAGAATCAGGAACGCAGCGTGATTGCTTAAGACAAAGAAGGAACACAGAGAAAGAAACCTGAGGGAACAGTGAAGCAGAGACCCAGCATTATTTCCAACATTTGAGCACTCACTCACACTTCCAGTTCTTCATCAGATAAGAATGTTTTGCGCAAATTGGGCCACTTTATGCTGCACAGGAAAGTCTGTAGCTGTGCTCTCAGCCCACCACTTCCTGTGGGAGTCCACAAAACAGGCTCAGCCCTTCCATTCCTTTGACTGAAATGCTTCCAAGCCCGAGGAGGAACCTCATTGCTCATCCTGCCATTTGGTGGAAAGGAGTCCACGGTCAGCCCCTGACAATCATTAGGGAAGTATTGTCCATTTCTCAGGTGTTTTCTATCCTCTGTGTGTGTGTGTGTGTGTGTGTGTGTGTGTGTGTGTGTGTGTGTGTGTGTGTGTTTGCGTGCCCATGCCTGTGCGTGACAGTAAGAAAGCTTAACCTTCTTTTGGCTCCCTGAACTCCAATTACTCACTATTCATGCAAGTTAATTTTTTGTAGTTGTACTTGTAAGTTTCCTTTTTCCATGACAACTCAAGCAAATGTTAGGTACAGGAAAAGGTCTCTACCTGCTTGGAGCTGACCTCCGTCCACAGTCCCTTTCCAGCAGGGCTCCAGAACCTTGCATTCAGGGTGCAGAGATAGGAAAAGTTCACTGGGACGCTGCCTGCTGACGGTCAGTCTTTGGATTTTCATTCTTAGCTCAACTGTTCATGAGGCGAAATGATAAAGAACACATAAACGATACGGCGTCATTTAATTTGTTTTAAAACAATATTCAAAAACGTTTCGATCGTGATCATCTTCAAACTTCTTCCCAGCAGTCCTCTGACCTACTCTTCTTTTCTCCTGCTTCCCCTCCTCCCCGATGACCCCTATGCCAGTCATGGGACCCCATAATTTGTTTTCCACGTGCCTCCACCACCAGGCAACTGCTAGCAAGTTCTGTCACCCTAGTCACCTTCTTGATTTCTCAACAGGTCTGACATGGGAAGAGGACTCATCTTGTTCAAGCCCCCTNGTGTGTGTGTGTGTGTGTTTGCGTGCCCATGCCTGTGCGTGACAGTAAGAAAGCTTAACCTTCTTTTGGCTCCCTGAACTCCAATTACTCACTATTCATGCAAGTTAATTTTTTGTAGTTGTACTTGTAAGTTTCCTTTTTCCATGACAACTCAAGCAAATGTTAGGTACAGGAAAAGGTCTCTACCTGCTTGGAGCTGACCTCCGTCCACAGTCCCTTTCCAGCAGGGCTCCAGAACCTTGCATTCAGGGTGCAGAGATAGGAAAAGTTCACTGGGACGCTGCCTGCTGACGGTCAGTCTTTGGATTTTCATTCTTAGCTCAACTGTTCATGAGGCGAAATGATAAAGAACACATAAACGATACGGCGTCATTTAATTTGTTTTAAAACAATATTCAAAAACGTTTCGATCGTGATCATCTTCAAACTTCTTCCCAGCAGTCCTCTGACCTACTCTTCTTTTCTCCTGCTTCCCCTCCTCCCCGATGACCCCTATGCCAGTCATGGGACCCCATAATTTGTTTTCCACGTGCCTCCACCACCAGGCAACTGCTAGCAAGTTCTGTCACCCTAGTCACCTTCTTGATTTCTCAACAGGTCTGACATGGGAAGAGGACTCATCTTGTTCAAGCCCCCTGGTCCCCAGAGTTCTACTCTTCTCTTCTGGTTCTTCCTTGAGGGTTTTCTCTGGGGGCCCCTGTCCCTCACCCCAATCTGAATCTACTCAAAGGAAAAACACTGCTCTGCGTGGAGGGTTCTTTGGGCCAACAGAGAGCCCCAGAGTCTCCTGGTCTCCCTGCAATAAAAACAAAAACAAAAACAAAAAAACCCTCATCCCAGAGCTGACTGTAGGCTGGCACCACATTATATGAGAACCAAGATGGTACCTCTTTGCTCAGGGATGGAGGCCTGTGAGATGAAATGGTACATCCACCATCCACACAGTTAGTGCAAACCACAGGACCCAAAAGACACAGATCTGAACTTTCAGTCCATTTTCTTTCCAGCTTCCAAGTCCTGGTAAAACCGAGCTGCAGGGAACATCAGCAGAGTGTCAGTGGGAAAACTTCTTGCTCAGAGGACTTGGTCTTTTGGTTTTTTATTACATTTCTTACTGAAGAGAAGGAATTATTTATTTTCATTAGGAAAGCTGAAGGAGTAAAAACCCAGAAACCCTGGGTGGGGACTGTATAATTTATAGAGAATTCCACAGAGGGCAGGGCACAGGAAAAGAGAATGACTGAAGTGACCAAAAATTCCAGAAATGAAAGGAACCTAAAGACTTTCGTCATAAATATCAGATTCTTAATAATCTGAAGTTATTCTTGCTTAGTGTTTTCAACATTTTTAAATGCATGTTACTCCACGATGCTTTTTCAGCAAAGCCTCTATGTATCCCTCTAACCCCAGATTTTGAGTAATTGCTCTTGTATTTGGGATCATGAAAATATGCACACTTACAGATTCTTTTGTGTCTCCAGAGGGACTGGGTACTTCCCTCATCACATCCACTGAGGAACCCTGTAGCACAATACCACAGAGGAAGAAAATGCTGAGACCCGGCCTCCCTATAGGTGGCTAGCAGTCTTCCCAAGATAAGAACACATTTCCTGTCTTCTAGTCAAGAGCTTTATCCTCCATAACATTCTGTGTCCCTAGAGTTCAAGTGTATCAAAAATATGAGATGTACTTGGAATTTTCAATTCTTCAAATTCCTTAAAGTGCTCAAAATATTTCCTTGGGGAGAGTTATTCTAGTCATCTTCTGGGAAACAAGCACATAGTATATCCATCATCCAAATGGCTCTTTAGTCAGAGAGAGAAGCTTTGATGTTAAAGCAGAGAACAGAGCCTCAGCCACAGTCTCAATCTGCCTCTGAACTAAGGGGAGGTAAGTGAATGAGAATGAGGCGCACATAAAAGAAGACCCCCATGACCAGTTGAATTTGGCATGGTAAAAAATGGTGAACGCATAGCCCAAAGCAGCATAACGCCTAATTTCCAGACTTAAAATTTTAAGAATAAAACTAATTGGCCAAGTGAAATGAGAATTATTATATGCTTATAAGTGCCCCAGGAATCTTTAGAAATTGAAGCAACACTCTATAATTAATACATATGGGATTTTTTTTAAGGAAGGGAAAGTACAGCTGTACTGTGGACTCACAAAGGAAGATAGAGGGTTTCATCTTGAAAGCTATCAAATGATCTCTCTCTGAGAATATGAAAGAGGGTAGATTCAGACTAGAGCAAGCCTGAGAACTGCAAGAGACAGAAAAGGACAGTAGTCCCTGGAAGGAATGTGTGGGTGGAAGGGGTAGAGGAACTCTTACGGCTTTTCGGAAAGGATTGGAGAGAAAAGAAACATAGGAAGCCTATTAGCAAGTCGGAGAAGATGGATTTAATGATGGACATGACACTACTGAGATAATGAACTGCATCATTAAATTCATCTTTTTTAAAAAGGAAAGAAAATATACCCCCAGGAATTTTATTATTATTTTTTGGTGGGGGAATGTGTAGAAATCTGAATCTTTTAAAAGTTGGCCGCTAGTAAGTGAGCAAATTTAAAATGAAGTGAGTTCAAAAGCAAGCAGCACTACTGTATGGCCTGAGAAGTGGGGAGGAGGCAAACCTTCCCAGAGGTTTGGGAAGCAAACCTCTCCCAAAGTGGAGAGGAAGGGTGAGGGGGTCTGGGATGCTGGCGATGTCCTTTTATCTGCACCTGCGTTGGATGACAGCGGGGTGTTGTTTGTGAAAATGTGTTGGGTTGTACACTATGACCCATGTACTCTTAAGTATGCTTAACTCAGGAATAAAAATGAAAATGAAAATGGAATAAGATGGAAGTTTTTAAAAAGGTAAATATTAAAATTATAGTGATATATAAACCAGAATCCAGGGTGGAGTGGTAAACTAATAAAATTATACAGCAGTGCATAGAGTTTTTTTAAATAAAAAACTACCATATTGACTATATTGAACTATGTGTAGATTATAAACTAAAGGCTGATTATTTGTTTCATTTGTCCATTATCTGATGGACATCAAAATTAGATGTCATCTTATTAGATGGGTTCATTCCAATATTTAAAGAAACTGTCACAACAATGAAACTTGCAGCTGGCAGTTAATGACAAAATTTTGTGAAAACCCTAGAAAGTTTTAAAAAGAAGAAGGGGAGGGAGTGTCTGGGTAGCTCAGTCGGTTAAGCATCCAACTTCAGCTCAGGTCATGATCTCATACTTTGTGAGTTCAAGCCCCGCGTCAAGTTCTGTGCTGACAGCTCAGAGCCAGGAGCCTGCTTTGGATTCTGTGTCTCCCTCTCTCTCTGCTCCTCCCCCACTCGTGTTCTGTCTCTCTCTCCTTCCAAAATAAATAAGGATTAAAAAAAATTCAAAAAAAAAAAAGAAGGAGAGGAAATAGGAAAGATCTCTCAAGTTGACTGTCAATACCACTGGGACTCAATTACCTACATGATAGATAGGAGAAAATTGGTCAGGATCAAATTGCAAAAGCAATGTTGGGGTGAGAGTGCACCCCAGACTACATCAGACTTGGGAACATGATTTAGCAGGAAATGGCAAAACAAGTAACCAGAGTCTATGTCTCTGTTTACCCAGAAACAAAAACTCTCTACTGAGCAATGCAAAAGCAGTCTAGGAGAAGGAGCAATGGGTCATCGTAATGTCCACATTTCAGCCTGGTTTCCAGCCCACATCTTTGAGTGAATCAGAATTTTTCCCTTGGTTGAGCTGAGTGTGGTAGGCTGCATAAGAGCCCCACAAAAATATTGATGTCCTGGTCCTCGGAACCTATGACCATTTACCTTATATGACAAAAGGGACTTTGCAGATATGATTAACATAGGTTTCAGTACAGGGAAATCCAAGGGGCTCAATGTCATCACAATGGTCTTTAGAAGAGGGAGGCAAGAGAGTCAGGGAGGAATGAGGAGAGATGATGACATCAGCAAGAAGCTGCAGCATTATGAGGAATGGTTCACACACTGGGGAACACACCAGACTCTAGAAGCTGGAAAAGACGAGGAGAAGAGTTCTCCTCCTCACCATCCAGAAGGAACCAGCCCCGAGCGCACCTGGACTTTAGCCAAGTGAAACTGATTTCCTAAATCTGATCTCCTGATATGGAAATGGGCTTATTTTAAGCACTCGTCTTCTGGTAATTTTTTACAGCATTTTAGGAAACTAATACATTGAGTGAAGTGTTCAATCTAATTAGGCCTGATTTTCTTTAGAATTTTCTCATGCATGGCATTTGATCAGTGAGCAACTTTGGCAGAGGGACAGGTGGTTCACAGTTAAGCAAGGTCTTCTTCCAGTCGTTTTTTGGGAATTTTTTTTCTTGTGTGTTTGTGGCTCTGGAATCTCTAAACTTGGAGCCTCAGCTTTTTGGATTGTTATAGGAACCCACTGACTGGGCAGTTGTCCTGAAATTCACATCTTTCAGTGCCCATGGCCCACCCCCAGAATGTATGGGGATTGATACTCAAACTCCAGGAAGGAAGAAACTGAGGACATGGCTTAAGAAAAAAATGGCGAATTAGAGAATAAAACACCAACACTAATGTGTAAGTCTTAAGATGCTTCTAAAGTATCCTTCAACTCAAATGTCTTTTTGGTGTATGATTTGTTTTCATGTTCACAACAGTAACAAAAGTGTGAAAAGGATACTTGAAAAGAAAGGATTTAACACAATTTTCTCTCTCACTGGACACCAGGCTCCTTGAAATCATGAAGTATGACTCTCTGTCTCCACAACAACGAGTCAAGTGCCTGGTGAATAGTAGGTGATGACACATGCTTTCCAAGGAAAGACAAGAAAGAAGGAAAAGAAGAAAGAACAAAGAAAAAGAAGATATGTTTTCATGTTCTTTTATTTCTTGAAATGGAGGGAAATAGAGGGCCAGAGCAAATTTTATCAGCCAGGAGATATATAATCTTGAAATTTATTTATAAAAAGCATTATATTTACTTTTAAACCTGTTTCAGCCTACCGTCTAAGCTCACTACTGAGCCTAGATTGGAGGACAAAAACTGAGTATAGTGGTTTGGGTATTGAGAAATCATGATAGAGGGGAACCTGGGTGGCTCAGTCGGTTGAGCATCCAGCTTTGGCTCAGGTCGTGATCTTGCGGTCTGAGGGTTCAAGTCCCGCATCGGGCTCTGTGCTGACAGCTCAGAGCCTGGAACCTGCTGCAGATTCTGTGTCTCCCTCTCTCTCTGCCTCACCCCCCGCTCATGCTCTGTCTCTCTCTCTCTCTCAAAAATAAACAAACGTTTAAAAAATGTAAAAAAGAGAAATCGTGATAGAAAAATGGGAGAGTTGGAAAATGAAGTTTCAAATGCAATTTGGAAGAAATTTTGGGGATATTTCAAACCCAGATAACAAAGTTGCAACCTTTTTGTGACTTTTGTTGTAAAACTAAGGTAACTATAGGCAGAACCTTGGGGAAGATTCCCACATATTGTACAACCATGAAAATATTGGCATGAGAAAGACACTTGTCGATCTTCTAGAAGCTTAAGGAGCATGATAAGAAGCATTGAAAGAAAAAAGGCTAGCACTTGAATAGGAAGGCCTCAATATTTATTGTTTGCTTGATTAACCCTTAGTAGGAACGGCACCAGGAAGAGAAAGAGTGTAATGTGGAGAAAGAGGTACTTGAATTACCGGCTGGATTACTGCAGAAACAAACTTGTACCAAATGCCATGGGCTGCGTTCACCTGTCCTGGACTTACCGTTTCTGAAGTGGGCTCCCGAACTTGTAGTACGTGGGCAAGGATGACACAGCATGGTGACCAAAGGGGTTTACATGGTTTGCACGTGGGATGGCCCTGGGCTCGGCACTTGCCACAAGGGAGAACATCTTCCCAGCAAGGAGGAGCAGTAGAAAGCCTGGACGCCGGGATTCTGGTCAGATCATGACCCTGCGAGAGTTCCTTACCCTTCCCGGAGCTGCAGTTCCCTCCCTTGGGACACTGAGGGGGTTGAATCAGATCACCACCAAAGCCCCTTCCTATTCTGAAATTCTACCACTCTCCTCGTGGCCTAGAGAACAGTGTTGTGCGTTAGGAAAGAATTTTGTCCCCTGTCAGGTTCTTCTGCCCCAAACTGTTTTAGGTCCTGACTTATACACAATAAGGAGCAAATAGCATCTCCTTTTGATCCTGCGGTTAAAAATATTTAGTTTTTTGGTGTTTGAAGCATTCTCTTCAACTAAATATTGTAACCTTGACATAGCTGGGTTTGTACTTAGCTGTTATAAACATATGCCCTTGGCAAGAGCCTCTGAAATAATTTACTTACAGTGACCTTTGGTGCTGGCAACATAACAGCTCAAGTTTTTCATTCTCCTTCTGTGCCGGATAAGGGAATTTTCCTCTCATTCAGCTGATTTTCAGCCTTTGTTTGCTGGGGAGTGGGTAGCGAGGGCTTGAAAATGCTCAACATGCTATGCTGTGATGTGAATTTCAGCAGCCTATTTGGGGGAGCTATTTTTAGTCTCTTAATCCATGATTAATGTGACCATTTTCTCCTTATCACTGTCTTAGATTCAATTACCAATTGGTGTGATTATTCTTCCTGGTCGTGATGCCAGACAATATCTTACACCTTTGAGTCATGATTGCAGCCTCATAGGCTAAAAAACTACCGAAACTGCTCTTGGTGGGACAGGAGTGTGATTGTCTCTGTGAACTAGTGAGTTTGAAAAATCTATTTGCAAAGCCACATAGTTCTTGATTATAAACTAAGTGTAAGCGGCCCTGCGGTCCAACCCCTGTCACAATAATGAATTGTATTGCTCCGTAAAGCCTCACACATAAATTTAACAAGCATGTTCTTTGCACAGAGTAAGATTTGGAAAGATCAGTCCTCAGCTCAGATGATTCTTCCTCTTGGTAGTACTCCTTTCCATATAAGCCACATACCTGAGAAAGCGCCATGGACAGCGAGCTGGCTGCACCTCTCATATTCTTTACCACCCTTGGTAAAGACAATTTGTTCCTTCAAGTTAGTTTATGTGCTCTTCCTATTAAATGGTGAGCAGCAGCATCTGGGGACAGGATCTTGATTTACCAAAACAGATACTAATGTGTTTAGAGCTATCTGGGAACCACATGGCAAAAGAAAATCTTTTTTTTTTTTTTAATAGTTTATTGTCAAGTTGGTTTCCACATAACACCCAGTGCTCATCCCCACAAGTGCCCTCCTCCACGCCCCCACCCCCATCAGCCCTCAGTTTGTTCTCAGCATTCAAGAGTCTTTCATGGGTTGCCTCCTCCCTCTCCCCCACTATTTTCCCCTTCTTCTCCCCCACAGTCCTCCATTAGCTTTCTCCTAATCCACCTATACGTGCAAACATATGGTATCTGTCCTTCTCTGCCTGACTTATTTCGCTCAGTGTAACACCCTCAAGTTCCATCCATGTCGCTACACATGGCCAGGTTCCATTCTTTGGCAAAAGAGAAGCTTTTAATCAATTTTCAGGTGATAGATATAAACTCTGAAACTCACCTTTTCCTACTTTTTCCCACCTACGATTGTCATCACCAACTAAAAATAATAATATCAAAACCAAAACACTTTAACCCCCTTATTATTGACCCAAACTAACCCTAAGTAGGAATTTCTAATAAATCAAAGTTGCAAGACCTTGAAGAAGAAGAGAGGCTAGAATAAATAATTGACAAGAGCTTAGTACAGGGTCTGATACATTTTAGCTGTTAGTAAATGGTAACTATTATTGCCAAACCTCTTGGACTTTGCCATTTGTCTTTTTATTTATTTATTTATTTCAGAGCAATCACATGCCAGCCTTGCATTCCCTCCTATTCTTACTATTTAGGAATTTGATGCCTAAATTTAATATTCACTATAGCAAAATTCCACTTCAAGTAATTAATTAGCACATCCCAGAGAGTTAGTTATAATGGGGTTTTTAACTGTATCTCTGTAAATTGTCCTATTGTATTTATAAATTAAAAACCGGTTTTGAGAGAGAAGTTCAAAGGGAGTCATTTCTAGAGTCAAAAGGTGTATAGTTTTATTCCTTTACAAGATACTGATTTGTGGAAAATAATGCTACTTATTTTTAGAAAAGAAATTGCACACTAATAAATATCAGTGAACTTCGGAAAGCTACTCAGAGGTCGACCATTTGAGCTTTGAATGAAGTTCAATCCAGGCTCTATCATAAACTTGATATGGTAGCTTAGGAAATTTATTAAGTCATCCACTTTAATTTCTTCATCTATAAAATGAGAATTGTGATATGATACAAGATTCATCCTTACAATATTATGGTGGAAGTATACACTCCTGGAAGAATGACCCCCCAAATAAAGTATATTCTTTCTTAGCAAAATGGTGTAAATCATTCCTCACCAGGAGCAGAAGGGTGGGTAAGAAGGGGTTATCATGATACAAGTATCTCTGTGATTTTGTGATTCCAGTGCCCAGTGGGGCACTGCTACTAATTTTGAGCAGCTAAAGCCTACATGGCATTAAATGAATGAATGAATTAGTTAAAGTCCATGTGGCATAAAGAAGAGGAGTCATGGTTGTGGGAGAAAAATAACCTAAATCTCCACATTGTATTCCCAGATAATAAAAATTTGCTTCTATTCAAATTTGAAAGAGTACATATTTTAAAAACCAAAAACATTTACTAGATGATTATAGAGCTGTGGCAGTAATGATGCCAAAGATTAGATTGGACAAATTGTGCCCAGAACAGAGAAGGCCCTCAGTAAATGCTTGTTAAATTAAACCTGAGTATAAGTCATGCAAGATATTTTGGAAATAAAAAATACCTTCAAATATTAAATATCAAAAATATAAGAGCCACATATTATTCAGGAAAAATTAAAGATTAAAGCTTAGGGGCACCTAGGTGACTCCATTGGTTAAGCATCTGACTCTTGATTTCTGCTCAGGTCATGATTTCACGGTTCTTGAGTTCAGGTCCTACACTGGGCTCTGTGCTGACAGTGTGGGGCCTGCTTGGGGTTCTCTCCCTCTGCCCCTCCCCTACATATATAGTCTTTCTCTCTCTCTCTCTCTCTCTCCCCCAAAATAAATAAATAAACTTTTAAAAAAGAGAGATTAAAGCTTAAACGATTTGATTCCCAATCAGTGATTCATCTACAGGGATTTTTCTGAGAAATATTTAATTGATAAATATAAAGACTTGGATTTAAAAATACCTTTCAAATGGATTTTTCTGCCTTTTAGATTGCTGTATGAAATTGCACCTTTTGGCTTTTTAGCAACAAGTATTTATGGGGTCAAGTACTATGCTCAGCCCTGGGGAAGCCGAAATACACAAAACAGGAGAAAATCTTACCTTCATGGAACTTATGTTAGAGTAGGGGAAACAAATACATATGTAAATTGTGTAGCACATCAAATGCTAATAAGTTATATGGAGGAAAGCAAAACCGGGAAGGAGGCAAAGGATGCTGGGAAGAAGGTGTTTTCTTTATAGACGAGATGGCTGGGAAACCTCCTGAGCATCTGAACAGAGGTGTGATGGAAGAGGGGGGTGGTGAGCCATTGGTGGGGAATCTGGGGGACCGGCCTCCCAGGTGAAGAAAACAGCAGCCCCTGACGGGATGTCATGCCCTGGGGTTTTGAGGATAACAAGGAGGTCATGTGGCTGTGGCGGAATGATCAAGGATGAGAACAAAGGAACTCAGGTCAGATGTGTAATGTGAAATTAGATCACATAGGGCCTTAAGGTCAAAATAAGAATTTAGAGTTTTATTCTGAGATGGATGGCCACCTTTTTTTCCCCTCCTTTAATTGTGGCAAAATAGACATAACATTAAATTTATCATTGCAACCGTTTTAAGTGTACAGTGCAGTGGCATTAGATACACTTACATTACATTACATTATCCCCATCCACCTCCAGAACTTTCTCATCATCCCCAGCTGAAACCCTATACCCATTAAACAATAATCCCCTATTTCCTGGCAAACACCATTCTACTTTTATATATATATATATAAAAATATATACATATATATTTTATATATTATTTTATATTTTATATATATTATATTAATGTTATATATATACATATATACATATATACATTATATATACATATATACATATATACATTATATATACACATATATATACATATATACATTATATATACACATATATACATATATACATATATACATTATATATACACACATATACATACATACATATATACATTATATATACACACATATATACATATATACATTATATATACATATATAAATATATACATATATATTTTATATATTATTTTATATTTTTATATATATTAAATATATTAAAAATACATATATTTAAAAATATATATTTTTATATATATTTAAAAATATATTTTTATATATATTAAAATATATATATTTATATATACTTTATATATATTAAAATATATATATACATTATATATATACATATATATGTATATTTTAACGTTTTATTCATTTCTGAGAGAGAGAGACAGTGTAAGCAGGGGAGGGTCAGAGAGAGGAGACACAAAATCTCAAACAGGCTCCAGGCTCGGAGCTGGCTGTCAGCACAGAGCCTGCCACAGGGCACGAACCCACAAACCATGAGATCATGACCTGAGCCTAAGTCGGACGCTTAACCAACAGAGCCACCCAGGTGCCCCATCCAGTCTACTTTGTATCTCCATCGATTTGCCTAGTCCAGGCACCTCACATAAGTGAAACCACACCACATTTATCTTTTCGTGACTGGCTTATTTCATTTGGCATAACGTCTTCATCTCTTCAAGTCTTCAAGGTTCATCTATGTTTTAGCAAGTGTCAGAGCTTCTTTTTCGTTGCTGAGTATCCCATTGCATGTGTACGCCATATTTTATTTCCCCACAAACCCATTGAGGGACACCTGGGTTGTTTCTACCTTTTGGCTACTGTGAGAACAGTACTGCTGGGAACATTGGTGTATACATATCCGTTCAAGTCCTCCCTTTCAGTCCTTTTGGGAGCTGCTCAGAAGTGGGGTCGTTTCACATTTTTAAACAGAGAGGTGAGTTAGGTTTTCTGTGTATTATTCCAGCTGCTGTGAGGAAAAATAGGCTGTAAAGAACCAAGGGTGAATAGATGTGGTCTGTGAGAAGGTACTTACTGTTGGATCTTGATTTTCTGGCAGATAAGCTACTGGGAATGAGGGGAAAAAAATGAATCAAAGATGACTTCAAGGTTTTTTTTTTTTTCCATTACAATAGTAAAACTGTTCTTTACATGCCATTTTGAAATAAAAGACCAACTACTGCAAGTTTCTAAATGGACATATTTCTGTACATTTCAAGGCGTGGAAGAAGCGACTATTGGATATAAGACAGGCTTTGCAATGATGTGGCTCCCCAGAGGCTCATATATTGTATGGGGAGGGGGCACTGAGGCTTTATGAGACCTCATGGAGAGCAAGAGATAAATGTAGTGTGCAAATATGGCAAAGCCAAGCAGTCGTAACCCAACATTTTGTTTGAATGCCCAGGAATCAGACATGAGTTAGGCTTATTTTTGAGCAAATATGTTAGAGCTAATATATAAGTGTATGTTCAATTAAAACTTTCATATTTAATATTAACAAGGTTACACAGTGTTTTAGTATGAAAACGCTAAGGAATGTAAATCAACCTGAAGGTCACTAGTTAGGGTGTACACAAATGCTCTGTAAACATTATTTATGAAAAAAATCACAGCCAGATGTTCAGAGAAAGTGAAAAAAATAAAAGACCTCCATCTATCGAGCACTTGCCATGTGCTAGGCACTGTGCTCACTGCTTTTATTTATTTATTTTTTTTATCACCCCACATCTTATTTTATCACCCAACAGCCCAGGGAGTTTATACGATTATTTTACTATGGGAGATTGAGTCTCTGAGAAGTTAAGTAACTTGCCCAAGATCGTAGAGCTAGTAAGTGGAGAATATTTTTGACTAATAACCTGAGCTAATAATTTGGAGACCAGTTGAGGATTCAACCTGATTCAGCCTATTATATACAAGATACAGCCAGAAGGTAGGTAGGAAAGTTTTATCAGTACCTGTGCCCACTTACACCAGAGTGACTCAGAACTGGATGAGATGTGCATCAAAGTGCACCAGCTAGAAGAACGACTTTTCTGAAGCTGTGAACTTTTCCAAAAGATCTTTCCTTCCAGATAATGTCATCATAGTTTCTCCAGAGAGGTAACCTAGAGATGGCAGGTGCAGCTGCTGGGTTTTCACCACGTGGGGCCAATGTGAAATACACAGCATGAAATCAATGGCGTCACTCACTCCAAGTGCATCCAAACTCCACATACAGACATGAAGCCACCAGGTATCCCAAGCAGCCAGTTTTCTCTGGCTTGACTTATCCAGGTAATTGTCTTTAAAGTGTAGCACAGTCTCGCCAGCAATGAATACATCTGCCTGCTAAATTAATAGCATCTAGTTCTTGCTGTGTGGTAGTGTACAATGAGAACAAGTTATAACAATTGAGTCAAATGTAGAAAATATGATTAGCCACACAATAGGCTATGGCCACGACTACATGAAGCCAAACAAAAAGAATATTCAGCCAGCCATCAATGGTCTGAAGAGAAAACAGGTACGAATCCAAATATTTGAATTTTTAACCATTCATAACGTGAATTGAGTAAATAGTTCTTCTGGCTGCATACACGGTGTTGAGTGAGTCAAGAGAAACAGGATCTCAATCTTTACCCTTATCTCTTACATTCTTTTAAATTAGTTCCTTCTCTTTGGTGTTCAAAACATCTGTCCTGTACAAAAATCTCTCCTCTGATGCTCAGCATGCAATCTCATTTCTGCCTTTCTTTCTACACAAAACCTTCAAAAAGAAAAAGTAACATTCACTATCATATCCTCATTTGCTCTGTGTCCTTTGCAAGGACTTTGGTCCTTTAAAGACCTCTACCTTAAAGATATCTTAATTTATAGATAAACTCATAATTACAAAATTCTCAATTCACACTGGTGATACCGTGATTAATAATAAATATATATACGTGATCTTCCTCTTGGTTTCTGGCACAGAGGAATAAAAATGAGCACAATGAAGATGTCTTTCTTATGTTAATAAGGGGACTTTTGGACCTCACAGACTAGGGCTGGTTGCCAAGGGCACCAACCTTGTGATCAGAGGGTCAGAACTTTCAGTCCCACTCTCCAAACTCAAGGAGGGGAGAGGGTCTGAAGACTGAGTTCAATCACCGATGGTCAATGATTTCATCAATCCTGCCTATGTAATGAAGCCTTTATAAAAGCCCCAAAATGACAGAGTTTGGGCAGCTTCCAGCTTGGTGAGCACATGGAGGTGCTGGGTGGTGAGCTCAGAAAGCGCGGAAGCCCCACTCCCCTTTTCCACACCTTGCCCTCTGCATCTCTTCCATCGGACTGCTCCTGAGTTCTATCCTTATGTAGTCAACTAGTAATCTAATAAGTAAAATGTTTCTCTGAGTTCTGTGAGCTGCTCTAGCAAATTAATTGAGCTTTAGGAGAGGGCATTGGATCCTCTGATGTATAGCCAGTTGGTCAGTGGCACAGGGACAAGCTGAGCTTGTGATGGTGTAAGGAGTGGGGACAGTGTTATAGGATGGGGTCCTTAACCTGTGGGATCTGACGCCATCCCCAGGTAGATAGTGTCCAAATTGAGTGGAATTGTAAGACACCTAGCTAGTGTCAGAGAGCTGTTGGGTAGCAGAGACCCCTCCCCCTGTGTCCCCACATATTGTCCTTGGTGATCAGAATGTTAGCAGTCTGTTGATAATGTCATTGACTACTGGTCAGTTAACTCCTTCTGGAATCATTTCTCATGCTTTGGTTTCAATGATTTTATACTCCTATTTCTTCTCTTGTAACCTTACACCCCTGTTCCTTCTCTTAGTATTTTATCAACCTCTTCTTAGTTTGCCTTAGTATGGACTCTGGTGCTTGTTTTTGCCTTTCAATCACTGCTTAAAAGTAAATGTTCCTAGGGTTCAGTTCCCACTGTCCTTTGGTGTATGTACCATAGGCTCCCATGGGAGAGTTCACTCATTCCCAAGGTTTAAACTTTAAATCTATCTCTGATGTGGTTCTGCTCTCTCATGCTTTATTTTCAGTAATCTTTTCGATATTTACGCCATGGTCTTATGAACACCATGTTGCTGAGTAACCTAGAAAAAGTCACAACCTCTCTGAGACAACCTCTCCTCTTTTGTGAGATGAAGGAGTTAATCTTTCAGGCTACACATGGATATTACCAGTCAAAGATCTTGGTGGAGAAGGAAACTTGAACAGAAAGTGAATTTATTTTAGACTATCTGTGAACTTTAGAATTGCTAGTAAGGCTGGGGAGACGGACTTCAAGGCTAGAACTGGGCACCTCCAGGCGTTTACATAGCTAGAATTAGAGACAAGTCCCACAAGAAGGAAAGTTTGACTTTGCTGACAGGCTACCTCGATAGACATGGCCACAGATACTGCTGCCTTCACCTTCACCATTACAACTATGCTCCATGTATAGTGAACTAACCACCTGGTCACCATCCTGATATTCCACACAGAATTCAGGGTCTCCAGTTGGGACACCCCATTGGCTGATCCTAGATCATATTGCTTGTGCTCTGGGAGCAGGCAGAGGAAGGGTCTAGCTGACCCAATGGCCAAAGGGGATTTCCACCCAATAACAAAGGGGACTGGATGTGGGACAGCAAATCCCTCTCCTGCTAAGAAATGTGTACCATAGATTTCTCAAAGCTACATCAAACTTAAGACATTCACACCAGAACACCGACTGTTACCCAGGTAACGTATGCCTAAAACATCTGCTGTAGGTGCTCCAGTTATACATTCTTGCTTCACAAGTCTTTAATAGTTGTTCAGTTTCATTCTTAACTTTTTGATCACTTCTTTCTTTTCCTTTCCAGTCCTAGAACATAGGCTTTGTTAGGAACTGATTTACCGAAGGAGCGATTTAGGGGCTAAATGCAACACAAAGCAAATCCCAAGGCATAGTTTTGTTAATCTAACACAGAGTCACCTTGACTTGAATTCTGGCTCTTACGTGTGATTTTCGAGGATCATTCGTTTCTCCCTTGCAATTTTCAATGAGCTTCATTTCCCGAGTAATGCTTTTTCAACGCCCTGAATGCTAATGACAGAGAACACAACCTGATGATTAAGGATCTACCTTCTATTAGAAAAGGACAGTGTACTAAGGCGACCCTTTCTCTGGTGTTTTATTCTTTCACTCTCAACACATAATAACCATCATCTCTTGGAAGTATATTTAACTCAAATATTTAAACATTTTTATACGTTGCCGAAAGAAACATCCAATAAATTAGGTGTGATTTCTATCTGTGGAAGCCTACGGATGAAGAAGTGAACGTGTGTCTTCACTCAAACGGACATTTTGCCTTTGCTTTTGATTGTGAAGCTCTGCACATCCTTTGCATCCACGAAACAATAAAGGAGATAGTGTGATGTTATTTGAACATCTATAAATACTCACAGAGGATAATAAATACCTTTGCTACCTCTAAGCCCATGTGTTAAGTAAATCTTAAGTGTCCAGCAGTCATCACAGATGCACTTTCTGGTTTTCAAGCCTAGGATCTGATTATATACTCAGTGGATTCTTAATTGAATTATGTATTTGAAAAAGCAAATCACCCACCATATTTGAATTTAGAACCTGCCCCTACCACCTTGGCTTTCCAAATCCCCTACCCTCACTCTGCTTTCCCTCCCACTCACCCATAGCAACTAATCACCTTCTACAATACTATATGTGTATTTCGTGTGTTTATTACCTTCTTTCTATCCCTTCCTGCTGAAAAGTAAGCTCTGGGAGAACAGGGGGCTTCATCTGTTTGATTTACTGATATCCTAAGAGCCTCAAATGGTACCTCACACTTTCTACGCATTGTATTAGTATCTGTTGAATGAGTGAGCAAACAGCGCCCAGACAGGGCTGAGGCCAGTTGCAATTCCTAAGATGTCTGCCTCTACTGTGCTTCTGTTTGCACTCAATTCCTGGTCCGTGGTTCCGTCCCTGTAAAAATCCACGTTTCCCAAGGGTCTTAAAACTCACTCAGCAAAAGCCTTCAGTGACTTCTCAGCTTAATGCACTCGCATTTCCTGGAATTATTACATTTCAGCAAGGATCACAGTGTCAAGCTAAAAGAATGTTTTGAGACTTTTTTTTAGAGCATTTTTAGGTTCACAGAAAAACTGAGAAGAAGGTACAGAAATTTCCCACATAGCTCCTTGTCTCTGTGGATGCCCAGACTTCCTTATATCAGTACGCCTCACCAGAGAACACACTTGTTACAATTTCTGAACCTACATTGACAAATATAACATCCCAAATCCATGGTTTATCTTGGAGCTTCCTCTTGGTGGTGTACATTCTATGCATTTGGACAACTGTATGATGACAAATAGCTGTCATACTGCCATACAGAAGAGTTTTGGGGCCCTAAAAATTCTCTGTGCTTTGCCTAGTCACTGCTAACCTCCATGATCCCTGACAACTCCTGATATTTTTCCTGTCTCCATAGTTTTCCCTTTTCCAGAATGTCATAGAGTTGGAATCATCCAGTATGTATCCATTTCTGATTGGCTTCTTTTACCTCGTAATACACATGTAAGGTTTTTCCATGTCTTTCATTGCTTGATAGCTTTTTAGTGTCAAATAATATTCCATTGTGCAGATGGACCACAGTTTATTTATTCATTCACTGATGGAAAGGTAGCTTGATTGAGTCCAAGTTATGGTCATCACAAAGGAAGCTGCTGTTAATGTCTGTGTGCCAGCTTTCGTGTTAACATAAATGTTCACCTCCTTTGGGTTAATATCCAAGGAACACAATTACTGGATAATATGGTAGGAGGACATGTAGCTTTGTAGGAAACCACCAAAATGTCTTCGAAAGTGGCTGCACCATTTTGCATTTCCACCATCAATGGATTCCTGTCCTTCCACATCTTTGCCAACATTTGGTATTGCAGGAATACAACTTTTATCACTGAATTTCCAGCACACTTTTATCTCTGTGTGCAGTTATATGCTTTCACGGGGGTAACTTTGGTGTGAAGAGAAACACTCAGTTCCTCTGATTATTACATAGGACCACTAATGTATATCTTTGCTGTGAA
The DNA here is from genome assembly GCF_008692635.1 of Crocuta crocuta. Taxonomy (NCBI): domain Eukaryota; kingdom Metazoa; phylum Chordata; class Mammalia; order Carnivora; family Hyaenidae; genus Crocuta; species Crocuta crocuta. The sequence goes on from NW_027527955.1 coordinate 7,555,229, forward strand.
CAGATGTCTGTCCACAGGGAGTTGTGTCATCTTGTTTCAAGATTTTATTGAAAACTATGTGTTATGTAAAAATCAAGATACGTTGCCTTGTATTTTTATCAATGGACTCTGGAAGATCTGGACTCACTGTCTTACATGCATTATTTTTCTTTTACATTCTTTCTTTTTAAAATCTATAATCATCGCCATCATTACCATCATCTTCATTATCTCATGAAGTTTAATATTGCATTATTTTACATTTCCTAACCAAATACAGTAAAACCATAGTTATCTAAAGGCCGTAACAGGAAACCACACCACTTTGGAACAGAGTCAGTAAATGGTCTCTAGCTGTTTTGAATCACCTAATTAAAAGGAGTCTTTTCAAGATCTCCTTTCTTTCCTTCTTGTCAACTTTGACTATTCTGCTGGCTTTTGGAGTCCAGTGGAGGTCCTTTGGAGCAATTTGGTTTCTCGCAGCCTTTTGGCCTTGGGTGTTGAAGGAAAAAAGAGCATCGTCCAGGACTTAGGAAGGATGTGGCTGGGGCTGGGGCTGAGGGGGAAAGCAAGGCCTGGGAGAAACAAGACATGGCTATGCTTTTTTGTGTTCTAGGCTAATCCCATTATTAAATTTTTTTTTTTATAAATTTTTTTTAAATGTTTCATCTATTTCTAGGAGAGAGAGAGAGAGACAGCATGAGCAGGGGAGGGTCAGAGAGAGAGGGAGTCACAGACTGAAACAGGCTTCAGGCTCTGAGCTGGCAGTCAGCACAGAGCCCGACGCGGGGCTCAAACCCACAAACCGCGAGATCATGACCTAAGCGAAAGTCGGAGGCTTAACCGACTAAGCCACCCAGGCGCCAGCACTCCCTTATTAAATTTTAAAAAGGAAAGATCTTTAGTCATTTGAGATGTCTTTATTTCACCTTTATACTTGATTTATTGTTTGGCTGGGTATTAGAATTTCAATTAAAAAAGTTTTTTCTTTTGATTTTGAAGACATTTCTCCTTTGGCTTTTATATCCCTTAGTTGACTTTTTTTTTAATCTCTAGAAGCTTTTCGTTTTTTCCTTTACCTTTAGAGGTCTGAAACTTCGAATTGACAAGTATATGTAGGAAGGACTCTTTTCAGAACAAAGGGGTTTGGGCTAAACATGTGATGAGCCCTTTGAGACGGCAGATCCGCATTCTTCAGTTTGAGAAATTTTCTCATGTCATTTTTTTCTTGTATAATCTTCCATGAAATCTGCCATAAGGTGACTGAGCAGGGGTTAAGGCTTTGTGCTGAGGATACCTTAAATGTAAGCGTGCTGTAGAGGTCCCTGGTTCTCAGCCATTCAGCTTCTCAAGAGATGTTAACAGCTTTTTGTTTAGTTCAAATGATCAGCTCCTTGATCATTTGGAAACTGATTTTGTTTTAAGTTATATCTTATCTCAATGTCAGATGAAACGGATAATTTTTTTTTTTTTTTGACATATGGCTGGAAAATTACTTCCATTGGTAGGTTAAGAGCATCAGTTCTCACCAGCTGGCTCTCTGTCCAGTGCTCTCTAGCTCAGCAAGTGGCACTCCCATTGTCTCAGGTAATTAATTTTCCAGACTGCCTTAATGAAGTACTACAAACTGAGTGGTTACACAATAGAAAGGTGTGTCACAGTCTTGGAGACGAGAAGTCTGAGAGCAAGGTGTCAGAAGGCTCTCTTCCTTCTGGGGACTGTGAGATAGAATCCGTTCCATTTTGCATCCTAGCTTCTGGTGTTTTGCTGTGAACCTTTCCTGTTCCTTGGGGTGTGGAGCACCCCTTCCCCCCCCGCCCCGATCTCTGCCTTCTTCTTCACATGGTGTTCTTGCGGAGATGTCTGCCTCCAAATTTCCCCTTCTTATAAGGATACCGATCATACTGGATTCGAGTTCACCAGAATGAACTTACTTTAACTTGATAACTTCTGGAAAGACCTCATCTCTAAATAAGATCATAGCTCTGAGATACTAGAAGTTAGGACTTCAACATATGAGTTTCGGGGTACACAATTCAATCCATGACACTCAGGAACCTTGATGTCATTCCTGACACCTCCCTCTCCCTCTCCTCTCCACGTGCAAACTATCAGAATGTTCTTCCAATTCTACCTTAAATACACATGTTGCGTCTAGCTATCTCTTTTTACCTTTACCCCATTATCTTTCTTTCTTTCTCTGGCCCATGGTAGTAACATCCTCACTGGTCCCCTGTTCCTAGTCCAGTCTCTCCTAATTCATTTTCCAAATACCAGTCAGAGATCTTCCCAAAGTGCATATTTGATTATATCTCTCCTCTTTGTGCAACATTCAATGGCTTCTTATTGCCTAAAGATAAACTTAAAACTCCTTCACGTGGCTTACACACGCTCTGGCTCCAGGCTTGTCTCCCCTTTTTATTTTCCCAATGCTCTGATGGTGAGGGGGAGGGCGGGCAAAGGGGAGCTTCTTTCAGTTCCTTGATTGCACCACACTCTTGCCTCTAGGCTTTGAACATGCTGTTCCCAGCCTGGAATACTCTCCAACCTCAACTCCCCAGACATTGACTCATCTTCTGGGTCTCAGCTTTAATGTCCGCTGGCTTCAGGAAGTCTAGCTTTCTGTAGGAGGCTGCATGTGACCCTCAAGAGGACATGCCCATTTCTTAATCCATGGCACCTGTAACAATTACCTTATTTGGAAGAAAGATCTTTATAGATGTAAGTCAAAGTCATAGCTATATCTCCAAAGCCTAGCCCAATGCCCGTAGCATATCATAAGTACTAATATTTAACACTAATAATACTCTATTGTACACCTGAAGCTAACATACAACACTGTATGTTAACTACAATGGAATTAAAATAAAATAAAACCAATACCACTAATAACTTTTCCTCAATAGAGAGTCAGTCAACCAGTGTTTCCATCTAGGCATTATCCAAATGGTATAGATTTGAGAAACATTGGAGGTCTGGCACCTATGAACACCATAGCTCTGACCTTCTTAGCATCTTAAGAAACTTCTAGTAGACAAAATGCTTACATCCGGCAAGCCACTTTGAAAGCCCAAAGAACACCCCTCCCTAAAATAAAAATAAATACAATATAATCCGATTTTACAAGTAGGTTAAGGGATCCTTTCATCAAGACATTTGTCAACATTTATTTTTCATGGAATGCCACCTTAGTTACTTTAAAGCTGCTTTTAAAGGAGTAAAATGACCCTTAACCTAGAAAATTCTACAGTCTAATGAGAGAAAAGGAGAATTACAGCTCTCTTCTTGTAAGCCAATATCAAAAATATAGGAGAAACTATGTGATCTTAAGGACTAAAAGAAAACTAACAAAGACAGGAAGAAATAATAAGAAGAAAATTCACAAGTTCACCATCTGTTTACATCCCATTCTTAGTGCTAGCCTCGATAACTCTAGGGACTTCCTCCTATGCCAATGGCTTTTCCTTTCAGAAACTGCTCCTTCCCGAAGTCCTGCTGAGCACTAAATCCCATGACCACACCTCTTCTCCAATGGGAGAATGGGAGCTGCTGCCTGGAGGACCCCCTCCCCCCCACTCCTGGATACAGTGATTGCTTCACTGGTGAGCGCTCATCTCAGGTAAGAGCAATCCGATTTATTTCCCTGGATTGCTGCGGATTTCAGAGACAGGGGGCTGATTTTGCTATTTCCTGTTTCTTCTGAGGTTACTGGTTCTAAAGACAATACACCCTAAGCTCCTAATGGCTATCTTGGCCAGCATGTGGTGACAGCCGGCCTGAGAAGGAAGCCAACAAAGAGGAAAGCAAAGCAAAGGCAAGAAACAGAAGGGAGACAGAATCTTGCTGAAGCTGTTTAAGCCCCAGGATTCTGGAGTGCTTGTGACTCCGTCTGCCCTTGGCTACCCCCATCTTTAGATTGTAATGCCCACTAGGCTGGGATCTCTGTGATGTGAGCATATGCAAGTAGGGGAATGTGACAGAGATGGCTTGATGTTCCTGAAAAATGAATGCTCTTATTTCTTCCATGATGTGGAATTGTCACAGAGCAGTGACTGTCCATCAAGGAGTATATTTATTTCCCAGCCCCTGGCATCTAGATGGGGACATGTGACTTGGGTTTGCAAATGTGTCCCTTCCTGTGTTTATTGTCTATGAATACATTTGACTTTTTGTAAACCTTTTGAGGTTCCATATGAATCATGTTGTTAATGTTGATGGCAATTTGCCCCCAGGTTTATTGAGCTGTAATTGATAGGTGACATTATACAAGTTTAATGAAGTACGTCTCTTTAGAATCAGGGCAGTTAAGAACTGGATATGACTTCTCCACCCTCTCTTGCCATCTCTTGGCTGGACTCCAACAGTTTCAAGGACATTTTTATTTAAAAACAATAGAAAAGGGAGTAGATTGCTGATCATTAGTCTTAAGTGCAAGCGAATTTAAGACAGAACTAGTCTGATGGGGCACCTGAGTGGCCCAGTCAGTTAAGCATCTGACTCTGGATCTCGGCTCAGGTCCTGGTCTCAGGGTTTGTGAGATCAAGCACCTGAGATCAAGTTTGTGATGGGCTCTGCGCCGACAGCATGAACTCACTTGGAATTCTCTCTCTCTCTCCCTCTCTCTACCGTGAACACACACATACACACACTCTCTCTCAAAATAAATAAATAAACATTTTAAAAAGCCAAAAACCAACCAACCAAACAGCTAAACTAGTATGAAAGAGACAGCTTTTAAAATCTCAGTGCTGAAATGTTTATGCTCTTTTTGAATTAAAAGAAATAATCAAATCTGCTTAATGACAATGACGATGAAATGGCACATCAAGCCATGTCTTCATTACCTGAGTGCCAAGCATTAAAACTTTACTTTCCAGGTGTGGGTGTTCGGTTGCTCATGAGGAAAGCATTTGGTTTGGTCACTTCTTTAAGCCTCAGTATCATCACACAGATATCTTGAAGTTTCTTTCCAGCCCTGCAGCCCTGACTCCATCACCTGGTCGCCTTATTGGAACTCTTGGAACCATGAGCCTGTCACTTACCGTGAGACAGTCCAGTCACGGCTGCATTGGAGCCAAAGAGCACAATGGACAGGCTTCTGTAGAGGGCAGGCTTTTCTGTCTGAGTGTGGTTTAAAAACCATAGTCACATCATGTTGTCAATAAAGCCACCTCTGTTTAGCGCATGCTGTTCAACCGTTTTTATTCTTTCTTTAAAGTGGATGTGAGGGGTGTGGCTCAGTCAGTTAAGCGCCTGACTTCCACTCAGGTCATGATCTCACGGTTAATGAGTTCCAGCCCCACATCAGGCTCTGTGCTGACAGCTCAGAGCCCGGTGTCTGCTTCAGATTCTGTGTCTCCCTCTCTCTCTGCCCCTCCCCCACTCACAGTCCGTCTCTCTCTCTCTCTTTCAAAAATAAATAAACATTAAAATTAAAAAAAAATAATAAAGTGTATGTGAATTTGAAATGTAAACTCCAGTGGACCATGGGATCTATTACTGGATCCAGGAGGCTTGGAGAATATTTAAACTTCTGAGTAAGAATTCATCAGTCACAAAAGGGAGAAAAAAAAGTTTAAATTGTTTTAAGATAACAATAATCCTATTATTTTGATTTGGAAATTTGAGGTTTGAGAACACCTTACAGAGCCCATACAGAATTCGAGGAAGAGCGTGTGCTCTGCCACAGGCTAGCTTGCCCTGTAGACGCCAGACCTGTGGAATATTTGTTAAGCTTTATGAGGCAGCAAATTACAGGTCCCCTGGAGCCAGGAGAGCTTTTCTCTTTTATATTGTCCATGTGATTGCCTATTCCAGAAGCATCCCTGGAGGTCATGAATGTTGTATGCTTGAGAAATATTCTTTCTTCTCCACTGAGTCAGTTGTCTGTAATTGGGTTATTATTAAAAGACGGGCGGACAGTTGGAGCACCATTGCTTGATGCTGATATGCTTTCCCTTGTTCTTTGCATCTGTGCCCATCAAATTTTTAATTTAATTTAATTTAATTTTTTAATGTTTACCTCTCTCTCTCTCTCTCTTTATTTTTGAGGGAGGGAGACAGAGTGTGAGCAGGGGAGAGGCAGAGAGAGAGGGAGACACAGAATCTGAAGTAGGCTCCAGGCTCTGAGCTGTCAGCACAGAGCCCGACGCAGGGCTCAAACTCATGAACCACGAGATCATGATCTGGGCCAAAGTCAGATGCTTAATCGATTGAGCCACCCAGGTGCCCTGTTTTTTTTATTTTTAAGATTTACATCCAAGTTAGTTAGCATATACTGCAATATGGATTTCAGGAGTAGAATCAATCCAGTGATTCATCCTCTACTTATAACACCCGGTGCTCCTCCTAACAAGTGTCCTCCTTAATGCCCATCGTCCACTTAGTCCATCCCCACACCCACAAGCCCTCCAGCAACTCTGAGTTTGTTCTCTATATTTAAGAGTCTCTTATGTTTTGTTCCTCTCCTTGTTTTTATATTATTTTTGCTTTGGTTCCCTTCTGTTCATTTGTTTTGGATCTTAAACTCCACATATGAGTGAAGTCATATGATATTTGTCCTTCTCTAACTGACTAATTTCACTTACCATAATACATTCTAGTTCCATCCACGTTGTTGCAAATGGCAAGATTTCATTCTTTTTGATTGCCAAGTAATATTCCATTGTGTATAGATACCACATCTTCTTTATCCATTCATCCGTTGATGGATATTTGAGTGTCCATCAACTTTTATCTATCTTGTCATTACAGACCAGCCCTGAACTAGTTTGGATTAGCACTGGAATGAGGAAGGAGGGGTAGAAGGGATTGGTTTGGGGAACAACAGATTGAAAAGGAAGAAGTTTCCTGAAGAAGAACATGGGAACCAGAGAGTTGATTGGAAGGGAAAGTGAAGAGTAGGAACAGAGAGGGAAGAGTAATCCAATGGCCACCCCACTGGGATAATTGCACACAGCATTGTAGGAATATATAGATAGAGTTCCGGAGCTGCCTGAAAAAATACAGTAAAGCATCACCCATGCATTCATTAATATGTACAATAAAAACACTGAGTTGCCTACTATATGCCAAACTTCAGATTAGTAATCACATCTTATAAAAGAAGGACAACATTATTTTACATTAGTATTTGCAAATGTTTCATGATAATTTCATGACGGCTAAGGCTGATGTGTATATTTTGCAGATAAGGAAAAGTGAGCAGCTAAGAGGTTAAATGACTTGCCTAAGGTCACAAAACAAGCTACTGGCTGCATTGTGATTAAAAGTTAGAGATTTTAAATTTCAAACGTATGGCCTCTGGCTAGATGATAACTAAGGTTTAATTTATCTAATAGGATTTTTAAAAATAACTTTCTTTTAAGACCAGGTTTATAAGCAAGCATAAAGCTCTTTTCCAGGACCAGTCCCCTGTGGTGTGAATTCAGAAACATTTAATGCTAATTACCCGTTTGATCATTTTTAAAAAACTTATTATCTGATGATGTCCTTGGTATAGAAAAGGCAATTTGCTCTTTTTAATATGCTCTTCCATATCAGCGCAAGGGCAGTGACACTGTAGTATCCTGGCTGTCTTCATAAACATCAGCCTTTTGTGACTGTCATCTTGTCCTCTGGACTAAAAGTGTCTACAAAATTGGACCCAAGAGCATCACTAGAGAATGAAGCTGCAGGAATCTAAACTAAGATGAGAATAAAGAGAATCGGAAATCAAGGGATGATAACTTTAAGAGGAACCGAATAATTTGAACTTCAAAAGTACATAAGCGTTCCAGTCAGATTATGTTGCACACAGCTAAAGCAATGGACATATAATCAATGAGAAACGATTGGGTAGAACAGTCAAGTGTTGCACATTGTCCAAGATCCTCATCAATTCCAGCCTGATGTTGGCCATCGGATGGAGAATTAGAATCCTCTTGGCCTTGATGAATATCATCTTGCATGTTTTAAGTTTCAAGGATAATAGCCATTGAGTGTCATCCAATGACTAGTGATGCAAGCTCGTCACTCTTGGTTGCTTCTCAGTGTAGCAATAGCACTTCCCTTGATTTATATGCCCTCTGAGAGAGACACAGCCTGACATCCTGTGTGTTGACATAGTTATAAATTGTAAAATTAGGTGACAGACATACTCTTCTATTTAAAGGACATCCTCTTTTTTTCTGTTTACAAATTTTCTCTGCCTATTATTCTGATTTTACAATCTTTGAAGCAATAATTTGAGGGATGAAGATTTTCCTCAGTAAATGCATCAAGCCTCAGGATTGACCAATAGCTGTTGTGTGAAAACCTTGGGGCTTCATGTCAAATGTCATGTTGTCTCCTTGTCCAGAACGTTCCCATGAGCAGAAGCCTTTAGAAGTTTCCTCAAGTCAGATACGAGTTTGAAAATTACCAGAAAGTTGCCTAGTCTTCATTTTGGAAATACAGAGTTCACATTCAGTACTTCAGGGACCATGAATGAATGGTTTTCAGGGAGTCCAGGAGCCCATGGAATTTTAAGCATAACCTCTCTGCACTTTTCTGAGACAAAGGTCCATTGCTTTTAATAAATTATTTAAAGAAGTCTGGGACCGTACTGTAGTATAGCTTGCCTGCCTAATTTTGCATTTTGGATCCTTTTTAGCCAAGTCTGGTGCCCCATATATTATTTGGTGAGGGGACTGAACTGAGTACCAGCCCAGACTCCATGTTTGTTTGTATCAGGTCAATGTTAGATAAATGTAACAAATGTAAACATTTTTCATGCTGATTGGAAGAAGAAGTTTAAGTAATATAAAGAAAGATGACTAACATACTGATACTGTCTTTAGAATCCCATCAAAAATTCACATTCTAAAAGACATACAATCATAAACTCATATTACTTCTTACTGCGTTTAGCACAATTCCATCTCATCTCGAACATATCTTTGAAAGTCTGTCTTGTCAGTCGAAGGAGTAGGCCTTGTGTCTTTATGAATAATTCACATAACAGATAATGTTCTCGTGGTTAATTGAAAGTTACTCAATTCTTTTCCTTGTGCAATGAATATCTCAGTCATGTCTCTGTGACAGGAATCGATAGGTTCTAGTGTGGGAAAATAATCCCGGCATGGATCAGAAAGGACATTCAGTGAGGTGGCGTTTCTGCCCATCAAGGTGCTGGGATAAGGTGTACATCTGTCCGAGACCACTTCTCTGTGGCTATCTATTAAATAGCTGCTTTTCCACATAGGCCAATCTTCTGCTGGAGTTCAAGAAAGAAGTGGATGGGAAAAATACTCGTCTTCTAGCCTGAGATAAAATAATTCAGACTTTTTATTTTATTTTATTTTTTTAAATATTTTATTTATTTCTAGGAGAGAGAGAGACAGCATGAGCAGGGGAGGGTCAGAGAGAGAGGGAGTGACAGACTTTGAAACAGGCTCCAGGCTCTGAGCTGGCAGTCAGCACAGGGCCCGACGTGGGGCTCGAACCCACAAACCGCGAGGTCATGACCTGAGCGAAAGTCGGACGCTTAACAGGCTAAGCCACCCGGGCGCCCCTAATTCAGACTTTTTAAAGTAATGACTTATTTTTATACTTTTCCTTGGACAATTCAAGATTGTGATTTATTCCTTAAATAATAATGGATTCCCATATTTTCCTTTTTGTTTCCATTTTCTTTCTTTTTTTTTTTAGGTTTTATTTATTTCTAGGAGATAGAGAGACAGTGTGAGCAGGGGAGGGCCAGAGAGAGAGGGAGACACAGACTCTGAAATAGGCTCCAGGCTCTGAGCTGGCAGTCAGCACAGAGCCCGACGCGGGGCTCAAACCCACGAACCGCGAGATCATGACCTAAGCGAAAGTCGGACGCTTAACCGACTAAGCCACCCAGGCGCCCCTTGTTTCCATTTTCATTCGATTACCAGCAATAGACTTGTCAGATCACTGAAACTAACGCAACACTGTGTGTCAACTATTCTCAAAAAAAAAAAACAAAAACTGAGATTATATTTTACGTAAATTATATTCAAATTATGTAATTTGGACAGTCAAATCATTTCCAAGGCTTATTTTCTAAAAACCAGCTGCATTTCCCTCACCCACCCCTACCTTTTCTTTTCCCATTTCTGAGAGTTTACTCTTTTTGACTTTGAAAGTATTTAAATCTACATCTCCAAAGTTTTTTCACTTTGAGACATATTTTGACCTCCTGATTTCGGTGAGGATTTACTCTCTTTCTACCAGCCTGGCTCCCATCCCCACACATGTCTTACGTAATCAGTGATTACATAGTCATTGCTATTGTAAATGCTGCTCAGAAGCGAATCGTGGGAGAGGTAAAACTTTCTGTGTGCAACTTTATATTCTCTTTGGGATCAAGAATTACCTTAGTTTTGCTTCCTTAGGTGTTTTTTTTAACCTCCTCTTACCCTTCACCTCCAAGCCCCCTCCTGTTTTTCCACTGTCTGTTCTAGAACACGTAAATCTTGCCCATTGCTCATCCTAGACTGATCCACTAAGTTTCTTCTCTCTTCTCTTCTCTCTTCCTTTTCAGAGATTCTCAGCGTTGCTAGCTGGTATCTCTGTTGCATTTTTCATTTCTTCCAGCACACTTTTAGTCCATGGGAGTTCTTTTATTTCTCCCAAGAGTGTTCTTTAAAAAAAAAAAAACCACTATCCTTTCATTGTGTTTTATGGAATTAAGTCTTCTCTGATCTTTCTTTTTTGAAAAAAATTCTTAATTTTTATTTATTTTTGAAAGACAGACAGAGTAGGAGAGAGAGGGAGAGGGGCAGAGAGAGAAGGAGACACAGAATCTGAAGCAGGCTCCAGGTTCTGAGCTGTCAGCACAGAGCCCGATGCGGGGCTCAAACTCAGGAACCGTGAGATCATGTCCTGAGCTGGAGTGGGATGCTTAACCAAATGAGCCACCCAGGTGCCCCTGATCTTTCTGAGAATACTGATGGTTTTGTTTTTCAATGCTCTGCATCGGTTCTGTTTTCCCCAAGTTGCTTTATCTTGTTTGGGAGTGTTAGTCTCGGTTATTCATGTCTGAGACTTTCTTCAGATACCTGGAATCCTCAGCTGCCTGATTAGACTTTAAAAAGTGGTCTGGAAAGGATAAAAGGCAGCCCTTTGGGTAGTTGGTACCTCCCATTTTTGGGGCACACAAGGGGGTGATCCTCCTAATGTCAATCACTTTGGACATTTCCTCTTGGGATGGTCAGATTCTAAGTGAAGAGATTTCTTTTCTCCATAGGGTGTGTGCTTAGCTACCAGCGTCTGGAAACTGAGCGATAATGCATGATTTACAGTCCCAACAGTCAGTAGCTAAATGGAGGAAGGGGGCTCCGTGGTGTAGATCATGGTCTTCCTAGCTTCTCCCACTAACAGTATAATATTCACTTTTTTTTAATGGTCGTAATGGAAGTAATCTTAATTAGATCCATATACATAAGTTTGTTGCAGAGACCTATATACAATGATCTTTTTATTGAGGTGTAATTGACCTACAACATCATGTTGGTTGCAGGTGTACAACACAGTGATTCAATACTTGCAGAAGGATCACCACAATAAGTCTAGGTAAGCTCTGTCACCACACGTAATTACAGAAGTCTTTTTTCTTGTGATGAGGACTTTTAAGATCTACTCTCTTAGCAACTTTCAAAAATGCAGTACAGTATTATTAACTATGGTCACCATGCTGCACACTCCATCCCCACGGCTTATTTATTTTATAACTGCAAGCTAGTATCAAAAAGACAAGCAATAACAAGTAGTAGTGAGATTGTGGAGGAAAGGGAGCCCTCGTGCACTGTGGGTGGGAATAGGTAAATGGGTGCAGCCCGTGTGGAAAACAGTATGAAGTCTCCTCAAACAATTACAAACAGAACTGCCCTACAATTCAGCATTTTTACTTCTGGGTATTTATCCAAAGAAAACAAACATATGAACTCAAAATAGTATATGCACCTCCCTGTTCACTGCAGCATTATTTACAACAGTCAAGATATGGAAACAAGTGAAGTGTCCATCACAGATGAATAGATAAAGAAAAATGTGAGACACACACACACTGTAATATTATTCATCCATAAAAAAGAATGAAATTTTCCTATTTGCAACAACATGGATGGACCTTGAGGGCATCGTGCTCAGTGAACTAAGTCAGGCAGAGGCTTCAAGACAGTGCGCAATTGCTCAACCTATTATATCTAACCGCAAATTCTCCTATTATCTGCAAAAGTGGTTTTCTCAGGGGCAAGAGCACAAGAACTAGCTTGCCATGTGCAGTTGTGTGGGGTGCACAGTGCACAACTCTAAGAGAAATATCCCCTTCATAAATACTGTACGTTCTATTTATTCTGACAAGTTTCTGGCAAATTATAATAAAGTATCTTGTCATGCAAAAAATAAGTATAACATTGCAGTTATTTAATAGGTAGAAGTAAAGTCTTTTCATGAAGGGTTACCTTTTTTCTAGTCATGCAAAGGAATCCTATGGAGTCATGCCACTTTGGAATAAGGAATTTGAGCAGAGACTTATGATTCCAAAGGTATTTCTGAGTCTTCCAGTTTAAGCTGGACCACACTGACTTGCAAAGAGACTGAACAGAGCATCACAATGCCAGGCAAATGGAGAGTTTCAACAGGTGGGCTGATCAAGATATGAAGCAAAATTTCCTCTCCAACGTGGTGAAATCAGACCTTCCTAATTGCTAATAGTTGCACACAAAATTGTACTAAAAAATAAAATCAATGGCAGATTTCTGGTTTAAAGTAGCTTGGCCAACCAATCCTGCCACAATCTCTTCTTACTTCTGACTCAGTAACCGTAGAAACTAAAACTGACAACCGACATACGGCCAGAATCCTGCGAGGAATCCCTCCAGTGAAGACTTAAGTGGGGTACACATAGAAATTAAAATAGTGGATTAGGCGTGCTTTGCCAACCTACATGGAACTGAACCGTTCTAGCTAAGGTAGGGAGGTTTGTCTCAGTGCTGTATTCTGGCTCACGCATCTAAGGAGAAAACAGCGTGGCCACCATGCAGTGGTCTGGATACTTCTTCTTGGCTCACAGAGCTGATCCCTCCACATACCCGTAACCCCACTGGCAATTTCTCTTCCTCCTTTATTTGGAGATTTTAGCTTCCAAGATAACATGTAGCAGGAAGTGTGTATGGAAGGAGATGAGAGGTAAAGAAAGAAAGGGAAGGCCTGGCAGTGCGTGTTGCATTCTGCGGGCTTCAATCGCAACAAGAAAAAGTTAGAATGAGGGCAGATACGGGAAGGAGATCCTGGAACTGGTTTATCAGGCCAAGGAACCAGGCATTGAGCGTAAGAGAAAGTCTAAGTTCAGGACAATTGCACTAGAGGGAGATGGGCCAATCACTGGGAATTAGGCTAGAAATTGTGTACTTCAATTTGCCCTCCAATTGTAAATCATTTCCAGTTGTAAATGAACCACACACAAGGCCAAGGACGGGTCACAGGCCTTGTCAGCTGGAAAACACTTACTCCATTAATCTTACTTTCTTCTCAGATAAGTAAATAGGAAAAACTGCAATAACACAAAGGAGCATAAGAGAAAAAAAAATACTGCCGATTAATAAAATGAAGGCATATGAGAAAGTCTCTCAAAACATCTCAAAATGATTTACTGGACATTTGGTGAAGGTGGTATCAAGAGTTCACGTTTTACACACACTGTTTTACAGTAACATAGAAGGAAAGAAAAATAATATTTTGAAAAATTGAAGACATTGTTGTTGCCACACAGAGACGCACATCTCTGTGGACCAGAAATCAGAAAGCAGGCAGGAGCTGCTTAAGTCCTTGTGCTAGAATAGATCAAAGCCACTGGGGGCTGATTCCTTTAGGATATTGGAAACACAGACTGCCCATATGTATCAGCAGTCCAGAACTAGCCCCCTGCTTGAAACCCGGCTTGTCAGGGCGGGGGTACGGGGAGAGACGCCCTACTCTAAAAGGAAGTGGAAAAAGTTACAACGGCTGCTGGGAGTGTTGGCTTGCATAAATCTCTTACAAGGACTGTAACTAGGGAGCAAGACATTGGGCCAGTTGCCACTGGCTCTGGGGCTGGATCTTCGATGTTCCCCAATCTCATTATGGAAAGAAATCTAAGCACCACTCCAAAACCTGGATCTGGTTATATTGCTAGATATGGAGGGGAGAGTGTGTGTGCGTGTGCATGTGTGTGTGTGTGTGTGTGTGTGTGTGTGAGAGAGAGAGAGAGAGAGAGAGAGAGAAGGAGAGGTCGAGAAAGACAACAACTATTAAGAAGCATAAGCAATAGGAGTGCCTGATGGCTCAGTTGGTTAAGCATCTGACTTAACCAGGTAATGACCTCATGGTTCATGGGTTTGAGTCCCGCATCACATTCTGTGCTGACACCTCAGAGCCTGGAGCCTGCTTCAGATTCTGTGTCTTCCTCTCTCTGCCTCTCCCCTGTTTTGTTTCACTCTGTCTCTCAAAAATAAATGTTTAAAAAAATTAAAAAGAAGAAATATAAACCATAAAAACAACAAGAAAATAAGCTCCTGAAGAAATGCAAATAATAGAGCAATGTGAAAATGATTTATGATAGCATTCTTACAAACTATGCCTGAGAGAGTGTAGTTAGTAATGAGAACTCTGGAACCAAATCCTTCAAAACCTACCTTCTTAGCTGCATGACCTTGGGCAAGTCATTTGACCTTACTGAGCCTTGCTTTCATGTCTAGATAGTGGGGATTAAAATAATACCTGTTTTGTTGACTTTTTGCGAAATTAAAGTAATTCCAACAGTTCCTATCAAACAGTCCCTATCAACAGTTCCTAAACTAATTCCAACAGTTCCTATCAAACTAAAATGCAATGGTAGATTCAAATCTTCATTGGAAATGGTAAAAAATCAGAACCCGTGAAAGAAAAGCTAATAAACAACACAGAGGATAAGCTTGAAAAGTTCTCCTAATGTTTTGGGGGAAATGAAAAGACACAAAAATTAATGATAGAAAATAAAACAAACATAGAGGACACAGAAAAGCATTCTGATTCTGACGTTTAACATAAGCATTCTGACATTTAAGTAAGTATACAGATGACTTGAATCATTATTGATAACCTTCAATTAGTTATATATCAATATGTAGGAAAAGATAATTTTTCTTCTTTTCAAGGACCCTTGAAACAAATCTGTTGATCACATATTAATGCAGAATGTGTTTTGCACAGCTGTAGGGTTTCAGAAGATCCTTTGGGTTGCCTTGGTTAAAACCAAGGAGTCCCTATTATCATTGCATTTGCAAGGCTCTCGATTCTCCACTCAATAAAAAATGTTTTGCCTTTTATCTTTTTACATGTTGTGATTTCAATTAAGATTTAATTATTTTTAAAGTGTCACATTGGTTGAACAATAACAACAGGATGAAAATTGCTGCCCTAGAAATTAACAAATTCCCGAAAGTTGAAATAGGGTAGATAGACCCAATTCTCAAAGTCTCATGAAGTGATACGAGAAATTAGTAACAAAAGTTAAAAAGAAAACAAAACCCTCTAGCCATTTGGACATTGAAAATACTCTTCTAGCTCATTGTTGATTCAAAGAGATAATCAAACTACCCTGCTAGCCTGCTTGAAAATTTTAAAATTACATAGCAATCATAACCTCAGTTACTTCCTTTAAGAAGTGAGAACTTAAAAAAAAAACAAATTCCATTCTCTCTTAGAAATAAAAAAATTGAATTAAAAAAAGAAAATTTTAGAGATAAAGTAAAAACAAGAAAAAGTAAGAAATGAAAAGTGTTACAATTGATAAATCAAAGGGTTCAGTCTTTGCTGAGTTAAGAAACAAACAAATAAGAACCAATGAATTGGACAAAATTCCAGCAATTTATTTTAAAAAAGAAAAAAAAACCCACAAATTAATAAAATTTATGTAGTAATGAGTAGCAATGAAATAATAATGAGTATTAATCTCTGGTCATGAGAAAGCAGTTTAAATCATAGACCCAAAGGAGATCATAGTTTTATAAGAAAATTTACGCACTCCAGGCAAGGAATATATATGATTCTATACATCAGGAAAGAATTTGATACACAAAACAGAATCCTTTAAAAAGTACCAACTCTTTGGCCCAGAAATTTGTTTCTAGTAATTGTTTGATGACATTGGGATCTCTACTGAACACACATAATGGGAATCCATTATTATAGAGGTGAACAAAAACTTATTTTAAAGGGAGTTTATTGTTGCATTATCTATAAGAGCAAAACAATCATTTTCTCACACCATGCACAAAAATAAACTCAAAATGGATAAAGGACCTGAACATGAGACAGGAAACTATCAACACCCTAGAGGAGAAAGCAGGAAACAGCCTCCTTGACCTCCACCGCAGCAACTTCTTACTTGACACATCCCCAAAAGCAAGGGAATCAAGAGCAAAAATAAATGATTGGGACNAACATTAGAAATTTTGTAAATGTTCAACAAAATAAGAGACCAATAAATAAAATACGGTATATTTATTCAGTGCAATACCATATGACCACTACAAAGTTGTAGAATATTTGACGTATTTATTTCACCGTGGAAAGTAAAACAGCCAAGCTTCAAAACGTCCCAGGCTCTTTGGGTGGATTAAATGACTTAATTAATCTGTCAAGTCACTGATGGAGAAGACGTTCAATACATGTTAGTTTTCCCTCCTGCACAGGATTATTTTGAGAGCTAGTTGTATACAAAGTAGCTCATCCACGCTTGGCACATGGTCCTCCCCCATCATACCTTCAGACCCTGGCACTCTACCTCTTGCCTGTGTTCAGGAGAGCCAAGGTTCTACCCTAGCACACACTGGCATTCTCGTACCAGGATGCAGTGAGTTGAAATGTGGTTTCTGATGTGGTGAAGAAATTACAACATGGTGGGGTGTGTGCGTGTGTGTGTGTGTGTGTGTGTGTGTGTGTGTGTGTGTGTGATGTATTAACCTCCTACCTACTGCTCTCTTTAAACATGGGTTTAGTGCTGTCAGAAAAGGACAGCTGCATGAAAACCAGAGATCGTTCTAGGCCCTGGACAATAGTTTGTAGTTAGCCTGGCCCTGAGCCAAGCTCTCCCCAGTGCAGCTCTATGCATACATCTTGTCTAGATCTACAGCATGTTTTTAGGAAGAGAGACCCTAGGACATCCTGCCAACCTGTTGGTGTCCATTACAGGATGAAACTCCGTTGGTGATTGCATTCATTAAACTTGGTGTATTTGAAAACAGCTTTCATAAAATTCTCTACGTATAAAGTCTGCCACCATTAGAATTGATTTTAACTTTTACAATGTGGTATGTTGAGTTGTGATTGGACTTAGCCTCACTGGAAGGAATGGTTTTACTCGAATATTCAAAACCTGAGCTTGATCCCGACATCTTCCTTTGCCTTGGCATGGTCAAGGTAATGGATTCCTATTATGTGTGTTCAGTAGAGGTCCCAATGGAAAGCTCTGGCAAGTCTTTGCAGAGTACCTTAGCATTAATGACTGTTATTTATTCCTCCATCAGCCCTGCATAAAACACCATCTTTGCAAAGTGTGATGAAATGATCTGCTTAGGTTTCTCTCCCACAACAATTGTGAGTTTTAAAACTATCATTGCAAGAACCTGTAGGGACAAGCCCTTCAGATGCATGATTCATTACGTGGCCTACTGACTGGATCTCTTTTGCTTCCTCTCCTCAGTATTTCTGACAATCCCAAGCAATTGTTTTGGATCTATTTCAAGCTTTCGGTTACCCTTCTATTCTGTGTCTAGAGGGTATATTTTTATTCCTCATTCAGCCACTCTTATCTCATCCCAACTTTGGACAAGATATTGTTGTTGCTGTCTCAGGGCCTTTGGAGTCATTTGTTTTTTTGGTAGCACACATACAAGCATATTTCCTTCCTTGGGGTTGGGAAATCATGGGGCACCAGCCCACTAAATTAGAACAGCCTCAGGAATCTGATTTATGAATGTATAATAAGGTCAGGCTGGAGGGCCCATGGGCAAATGTGACCTCTTAATAGAATGAGAAATTCTGTGGTGTAAGAAACAGAGTTCTAAAGATGCTCGAAAGGTTTCCTGGTCACCTAAATAATCTTACAAAACAACACTTTAATGATTTAAGTGTAAATAGATTGTCCACATCTGGATTGAATTTCCCTTCAAATACACATGACTTGTTAAAATCCAGGGGAAAGAGCTTAGGGCAAAACGTGTTTTTGGTTTAGAAAAACCCAAACATTGGAAAATAACAATTGGAACGTTTGTCTAGCCCCAAATACCACTGGGTCAGCGTATCCCTCACTGTCGATTTACAACTTGTTCCAGGAAAGCAGAACATGGCTCATCTATTCTTGTCTTATGTGATAAAATGCTCTGACACTAAGAGGGCCTCTTCAGAAAAAATCTTTGAGGAAAAACTTATCAAGCCTCCCAAATTGTTTCTCACATGAGGGGGGATCCTTTGCTCTGTTTGTGCAGCTCTGGTATCTCTCATCTCTCCTCTAATGCTGATGGCCCACGTTGGGTTCTACCTTTCAGTCTTTGTATTTGCTTACTTTGTATTATCGGTGAGTTTTTGCAGCTCCTTGGGAATGCCTCTCAGCAACAATAATGAATCGGTAAAAATATGCATAGCTTTACAAAGACTCAACAAGTTCTGAGAATAAAAGCAATATAGAGACATTTGCACTTCTGGGACGTCTGGGTGGCTCAGTCGGATGAGCTCAGTCAGATGACCATCTGAATCTTCATTTTGGACCAGGTCACCATCTCACGGTTTGTGAATCGAGCCCTGTGTTGGGCTCCACACTGGGTGTGGAGCTCGCTTGGGATTATCTCTCTTTCCCTCTGTCCTTCCCCTGCTTATTCTCTCTCTCTCTCTCTCTCTCTGTCTCTTTCTCCTCTCTCTCAAAATAAATAAATAAACATTTAAAAAGGTGTACCTTTTAAGTAATGGAAAGTCTACAAAACTGGTATTTATACAATTGTCTCCATTCATAATGTTGACAGAGTCAGCATTACTGAAGATAAATAAAACCAGTTGATAATCCACACTATAAAACAGTGAGCAATATGACACTGTGCCTTACTGAACCATTTTATCAGCAGCGCTCACCAGGAAGGTCATAATGATAGGGATAATACAGAACACCTACCAGGTGCTGTGTGCTGAGACTATTACCCATCTTGACCAAAACTCTTCCAGTTAGATATTCATAACTCGATTCTCTGGATGACAAAACTGAGAATCAGAGTCTACAAATGACTCGACAGAGATCACACACTCGTAAGTGACAGAGATAATAGTAGAAACTGTATCTGGGGGATCAGAAATCCTTCCTGTTCCTTTTGCAAACCCCCCACAAGTCCTCTGGTTGAAAAGTGGTCAGGAGAAATGGCGTAACTACAAAAGTAATGATAACAGTAAAATAACAGCTGGCAACTACTGAAATATGCTCTGAGGAGTAGCATAAGTTCTTTGTGACATAGACTTCATAACAACCACATTTACTGAGTGCTTATTATGTGACAGATTATGTTTTAACCTTCAAAGCATTGAATGTCATAATGCTTTTGCGTGCATTGACCACTTTGATTCTCATGTGCCAAAAACATTATTCTTACGGGGTGGAAGAGGAAACTAACTAGGTTAACTTTCTCAAGGTTACCCAGCTAGTAAGTGGCAGACCCAGGATGTAAAAGCAGGGAGTGTGATCTAGAGCCTCAGACTTATAATCTCTGTGATATACTCTTTCTTAGACAAGCTTCTGGAAAAGGAAGAAGCCAAAGGCTAGAGATTTGGGAAGAGGCAATATTGGCAAGGCAAGCCTTCCTCTGAATTAAGAGTGAGAGGGGCCGGAAGTTGGGTAGACGTGCATTGGATGATTTAGATGTGCCTGAAGAAGTGGGAAGACAAGACTCCAATCAGAAGGAGCCTTTCATGAGGTCCTTCTGGAAGCTTGCAAGTCATGGAAGGTACATGAAACAATCCTCACAGGACAGACCAAAAAGGAGCCACCAGGAAACCAACACAGCTGCCATGGACTCCGCTTTTCCCAGGCCAGCTGTGTTGGTGGGGAGGTAACCATTCTTGCAGGCTCAAGGTCGAGGGCTGCTGTTCCGGTCTCAGGGGTGAGTCTATGCTGAGCCACCTGCCACTGCCTCTCCTTTCCACAGATATGAGGTTGCGAAGCAGAAGGCGGGGGTGGGAAGGGAAGAGCCTGTGACTGGAGCAGGGAGGGGTGACTGGTCTACTGTGGGCCTGTCCCATCCTCTCCCTGCTCAGCGCAGCTGAGGCAGTCACCTGCAGGGCAAGGTGAGGCATGTTACCTACACCAAGGGACCAGAGGACGTCCTTTCAAGAGAAAAGTTGCGAAAGGTTTGTTACTTCAACACTGTTATTTCCTCTCATTTCTTTTTTTAAGTTTATTTATTTATTTTGAGAGAGAGAGAAAGACAGAGAGAGGGAGGGAGAGACAGAGCAGCAGAGCAGAGGAAGGGCAGACAAAGAGGGAGAGAGAGAATCTCAAACAGGCTCCATACTGTCAGTGCAGAGCCAGATAAGGGGCTTAGTCCCATGAACCATGAGGTCATGACCTGAGCTGAAGTCAAGAGTGGGACGCTCAACTGATGTGGCGACTCAGGTGCCCCCCTCTAGTTTCTAATAGAAATCCTAGTCTGTGGAGTGGCTAGGATCTCTCTATTGTTATTGAATGGTAGTAATCAAGTTGAATCCGTGTCCCAATCCTAGAAGTGAGCAGATAGTCCACTTCATTTACCTTGGGTTTGGCATGTAGGTGCATACCAATCCTGACTTTAGGGGCACAGGACATTAGCCTGACACACACACACACTCTCTTTCTATCTCTGTTTACATATATATGTAGATACATGTGTGTGTAAGCGTGCGTGTGTGTATATATAGAGAGACTTATGGACACTAATAATGTCAAGAAGTTTCCTTTGCTCACCTGCTTTCAGGAGCTGCGGATTATGCAGGGAAGTTTCTACAGTTCAGTTTCTGCTGGTGCCTGTTTCTGTAAGGGACACTCCCATGACAAGTCACGGATGACCTGCCCAGACTGTCTAAACAGCAGAAATGTATTGACCATGTAACTGGAAGTACAGAAAGGTGGACCTCAGAGTCAGTTTAACCCAGTCGCTCCAACTCCATCAAGCTACGGTTCCCCAGGCCTCTCCCTTCGCCGTGCAGGCTTCATCCACGCAGCTGCCCTGGTGGCAGCGGAAGCAGCTACAGTAGATTCTGACTTCACACCCACATGCTGCAATGACCAGAGGGAGAAAAAGCAATGATCTCTTCCAGTGGCTCAGCCTTTTTTGTTTTTAGTGTTTATTTATTTATTTTTGAGAGGAGGGTAGGAGCAGAGAGGGAGAGAGAGGAGAGAGAGAATCCCAAGCAGCCTCCACGCTTGGCAAAGAATCCATCGCAGGGCTTGATCCCACCACCGTGATATAATGACCCGAGCCAAAATCAAGAGTCGGAGCTTAACCAGCTGAGCCACCCAGGTGCCCCACCACAGGTCCAGTCTTAACAGAGAGGAACTTTCTTGAGAGCTTGTATCACACTTCCTCTAGCATCAAATTGGTCCAAAGTCCCTTGGTCCAGGGGACTCCATTGATTGGCTTAGTTCCATCAAGTCAACGAGCCAAGGAGGGGCAGGCATGGCCAAGACCAGCCAAATGTGCTCTTGGCCCTGGGGTTGGGCAGCTTTCCTGAGGCCCATGAGCTCTGGGAAGGAAGGTGGGTACCAGCCCGAAGCTGGGGTTCCCTTAGGCAGGAGAGAGGGGCAAAATGGATAGGGGGCAGCTTCTGCACTGAGGGGCCCGGTGTGGGTGGGCGGGGGCCGCACATGAAGTGGAGCAGGCTGCCTAGCAGCTTCCTAGACAGCTGAATTCTGCTGGCGGCATAAGGGGGTGACCAGCCAGCTCCACCTGGCAGAACTTCTGCAGGGATGTCCACCGAGCACAGCTGCCTGGCTCCCGGGACTTTACAGGGCTGGATCTTATGTCACGCAGGGGCTGAAAGGGACAGTGTAGGGATGTGACCCTCACGTTGCTCCTGTAATGGTCACTTCATGGATTTTTTGTAAGTTCCTCAAGAGAGGGTTTTTTTGCCTGTCCCTGTGCATTCTGACAGCCGTCACTAGGGGGCTCACGGGGACACTTTTCGGAGCTGCCCTCTAGAGGTGGAGCCGAGAAAGGGGGTGCTGCTCTGTCCTGCGGGCAGAGCCCCGGTTGCTGATTGGAGGGCAAACGGGATCAGGGAGGGAAACGCTGCTGGGGCTCCTAGAGACCACATATTAGTCACCCATGAGGACGACACTCGGAGCAGTTGCTTCTGCGCAGTCCAGGATGTAGTCACCAACCAGGTGTGGTTACCGAGCGCGTGATACGTGGCCAGTTCACACGGAGACGTGGCCACAGTGCCAGAAACACACTGGATCTGGAAGGGTTAGCACGAAAGAAACGAATGTAAAATGTCTCAACATTGTTATACGGGGTATGTATTGAAATGGTATTTTGAATGTATTGGGCTAAATACAATATATGTTTAAAATTAAGATCACTCATTTCATACTATTAATTTCAAAGAAATTTTAAATTGCATATGTCTGTGGCTCCTATTAGATTCCTACCCGACGGTGCTGCTGCCAAACCCTCACTGAAGGGAAAGAGTAACTCAGGGGGCTGGCAGCAGGAAGGGGAAAGCCAGACGTGCTGAGGAACCCTGGGGAACCCCTTGAAGCAGTTTATGGAGACCCTTCCCACAAGCCTGGTGGGGAGCTGAGGGGGGTGTGTGAGAGTGCTGGGAGGGGGGTAAGAGTGCGCCGCAGCAGGAACTCCCTGATGGGTCAACTGAGAGACGATGACTGTCCCTTTATGAAATGGCCCAGCCTCAATCAGGAGCCCCCTCCATCCCTCAGCCACATCACCCGGATGTCGCCGCACCACACTAGTTTCTGATTTCACATCTATCTCTACAGATCACTTCCCTCGTATATCAAGCCTCACGCCTGATGAGCCTGTCCAAAATTGCACCATTAAAAAATTGTATGTGTCAGATTAAACCCAACACCCAGCATATTAAATGCTTTCCATGGTTGCCCCAGAGTTTCTGTGTGAATCAGGACAGATGACTAATGTCAAGCGGACATTACAGGGGGAGAAAAAAACCATATTACACATGCGTTTATTCCCCTCCCCCCCCCTCCCCCCAGGATAGAAGTGCTCGGCCATTTAGCATTTCAAGACTGTGAAAGTGAACTTTCATGAACTACTGCTGGTTGGGTGATCTGTCTCTTTAGAGGCAGACACATCTGACCTTTCTGTTAACATCGCCTATCACAGCCTGGCATGTGTCAGACAGATAAGTATGTTGTGTGTCACCTCCTTTTTCAGAGCAACACAATGGAAATCTTCTAGCCTCTTCCTCTTTCAGAAAGCAGAATTTCTTTACTTTTCAATACTTGCTGAAGACAGGTGAGTAATATAAGCTTTTAAAGCAGAGGTTCCCCAGAAGATTTGGCCAAGGCCAGGGTGAAAGATCAAAGCAAATAGAAATGGAAGCAATCATGTGAAGTAATGGATAAAATGGTGACTTTTAATTCTAATTCCTAGGGCACTGATGTGGGCATCCCTTAGACTCGCAAAGTGCTAAGAGCTACTAGCGTCAGTATCTAAAGTTCTGCTTCCAGAATAAGTCTCTGGCCTTCCTGTGGCATTTTCTTATGCCTCTTTACTGTCTCACCTCCTGCCCTCCATAACAGAGGTCCACCGTTGACCCCAAAGCCACTGCCAAGGCCATCCCATGGAGCACTTCTTCCCTCTACCTCTCCCCTCCAGCCTTCCCAAAGTAAAGAAACCAGCCCTTTTCCACCTGCCAATCAAAGTTGGGAAACCCTTTTATTCTGTCATTAGCAATGGTAATAAAAATGTGTTTCACCTTAAGCAAGGTAGTGCTGGCTTTTGACAATGAACTGGGCTTCATTCTAGAACACACACAACAGAACCATGTGTCATTCAGCAGTAGTTTCAAAGGATGACTTTAAAACTATCCATAAGTCAAACATGGCACAACTCTAAAGGGGACCTCTCTCACTGATCAGACAAGTTGCCGCACAGCTGACAGAGGTCAGCCCTGCCATCAATGCACACATAACTCTGTTCCCTAACATTGCACTCCTTTTTGCCTGAACTCTATTTCATCCCTGGGAGAAGGAAGTGAGATGATTCGTTTTCAGAAATAGCAAATAAAAGCTATGCTGTCCAGTTAACAATAGGTTTACAACTTATTGGAAATATGTACACACCACCGCCCACCGCTACCACCCCCACCATGGAGTCCCAGACGCTTAGATACTTCACTTCCTGGTTCTTCCTCCCCTCTCTATTTCCCTGGCTTATTTTTTCCAGTCTTTGCCATGAGCATGGGATGAAGAACTGAAATCTCTACACCATCTCAAGGAATGTACCTTTGTTCCAACCAAATACCTTTTGGCCTTACATGAGCACAGGCGACTTCTGGGTAAGGCTGTAACCTCTGTAGTACTCAGCCAATGAGGAATCGGTGGGCAGGGGCACTTCACGCTGGGAGATAAATCGTCTGCTGTAGCTGCCCCCATCCCATCGTGCCTGTCAGTCAGACACCCGCTCTTGCAAGAACGTTGATTACAGCCTCTCTTCACTTGCTCCCAGACTCCGCATCTCTCCTTTGATTGGGTCAGTGGGCTTATTTCTCGCAATCCCTTTCAAAACAAAAGCAAAGCTCGTTTTGTCTTTTTGTCTGAGGTTTTTCAGACATTTTCTCAGACTTACTGAAGTGATAGCCCACCTCCTTTTGTACCAGCCTTTCAACCCCAGTTCAACTTCCAAAAACACAGACTGCAAGCTTGTTTACAAACACAAAGTGCTAAGGGGAATTAATACAATGAAGTTAAGATGCTTAGCACATAAAACATGCTTCTGGATCTTGCTTAGATCTTGACTGTTTCTTTCACCAATTAATATCTGGTGTCTACTCCGCCCAAGAACTTGTGGTAGAAACTTTGAGAGATACAAGGGTCAATGGAGAAGAATTCTGCCTCCAAGGGGCAGTTAGTGCAGAAACAAGAAGTAGACAAGTACACCACTATGGGAACTACACAATGTACGGGCGCCCAGTGTGCACACAAATCAAGGGTACTTTAGAATCACGCTCTTCATTTTTAATTTCGAATGTTGAATCCATATCTATTGCTAACTAAGACTCCTTAAAATGCAAGAAAAGCTGTAATTATTTGGGATAAAATTCAAGCCCACTGCAAGTCCGGCCACGAGTTGTCCCCGTGCCCTGTTGCCAATTATGTTGTGCCTGCAGGGCGGGGTGTGTCTAGGAGCCACAGGTGTTGCTGAGGGCCAGCTGTGAAAGCCAGGTGGGCGGCAGGGGAAGGGCAGGAAGGAGAGGTGGAGAGGGCAGGGGTGGGAGCCAGCCAGCTGGAGTACCGGGCGGAGAGGGAATGGTGGCAAAGCAAAGTGGGTAAGACGGAAGTTTTGGGCTTTGTCAGAGGCACAGACCGGGCATTAAGGAGACAGAAAGCTAAGACCAGAGGGTGGTGCTCCCATGAGCTGTGATGCGGGGCCAACTATGTAAATGGAACACGATGCAGCTTTTGGTCAAACTGCTTCAAGCTGCCTTCCGTTCTGCCCAGTGTGCCAGAGAAGCGTACAGAGAAGCATCCCTGTCCTGTTTATCGCCACAGTTTGTAGTTTTATGGTGCCTGAAACTTTTAACAAGTCAACACATCTCCCTTCTTCTAACCACTCTCAAATCTGTCGTTCTATCGCGTAAGAGGCATTGGATATCTTTGTATTGGGCTTTAGTTTTACATTTAGGCAAAGAATTCCTTGGTTTTCAAATAATTTTAGTTGTTACCGTGCACCAAGTCGTTTATTTTAGAAACCTGGGATCTGTCAAGTAATAAAGCCCAAAGGACGGACTGATACACAGTTAACAGGAATGGCTGCTTGGGCTCATGCTATTGTTAATGTGATTATCAGTATATTACTATTAGTAACAATACAGGCATTTTTAAGAGCAATGAGGAGATAAGAAGGCCTTTCACTAGGCAGGTCCTTCTGCTGCAGCAGAAAGATAGTATCAGGTTTTTAAAAGGAAGAACTAGGGTATTTGAAATATAGGGCCATCCCATTGCCTCGAAACAAAAAGTAGTGCTTTCGGCCATGATAGTAATTTCATACAACGAGTAGAAATTAAAAACCTCTAATACAGCTGAAAATACAATTTACCAAATTTTACTCACTGGTAATTACAGACTACACTGAGTTACTATGACAAATACTAATGGAACATGGGAAGCTAAATGCAGTTTTCCCATTGGCTGGCGAATTGTCTTTAACTGCTAGGGAAGACCAGTCCGGTAAACAGGAAGTCATCTCCATGGCAACGGGCCATTCAACTTAACTTTTTAACACATGAAGAGGTAATTACCTTATTTTTTATTTCCATTTTTATAATTTTCACAGTTTATAATAGCAGTGAGGACCTTTGGGGTCAGGCATTTCCTGGCTGTTAATAACAGGCTGATTTAAGGCCACCAATGCTTAAACGTTGTGCCAATTTTTTTTTTAAGTGAAAAGAGAGCTGTAATTTTTTTTCCCTTCCTGAAGTCCCTAGCATAAATAAATGACAGAATTTTATGTTCACACACATGGTGTTTTGATTTCCTGCTGACAATAACATCAGG
>NW_027527955.1:7582001-7721570 GCF_008692635.1 Crocuta crocuta
GGTGGAAACGCTGGGAGTGGATTCCTCTGGAGGGCAGGTTGGAAGATGACACCAGGGGAAAACAGGACTGAGGGCCACGCAGGGCAGAACTCAGAACAGGAAGGACGCACAGCCTCAGAACCCAGAGAATGTTCTGTTGGAGACAATCATCAGTTTGTGGTTCCTTCTGCGCTCACCACAGGGGCCAGATGCAGGGCAGTGTCCCTGGCCTTTGCCCACCGAGGACAATCTGTCTTCTGTACTAGGAGGTAACCTTAGTGGTCTATGCGTTCAAAAATCTCAGGGCAGCCCGCAGTCGTGGGTTGTCTTGGGAACAAGAGAGACAGATTAGGTAGTCATTACCTTAAGTACTGGAACAGCCCCTTGGGTAGCTAGAACACAGTACCCCCCTCCGTGGGCGAGGGAAGGCCCAGACCGGGAAGCACATCACTCCTCCACAGCCCGCAGACGGTTCTTAAGGCAGCTGTAAAGTCTCTCAGGCAGCTTCAGTCTCTGAAGGGAAGAAGGAAAAGACACAAGAAGCCAGGGGCAATCGTCTTCAGCTCTGCCTGGGTGTAGCACAATCTTGCTAACCAGCAACGTGTGCACGTGGAGGGTGACAAAGGGCAGACAGGAGACAAATCTCTGACAGCCTCACATTCTGCAGCCCGAGCCCTGGGAAGCCACCCCACCGCCACCAGGCGCCAGAGAGGCCAAGGAAGAGACTCCCCCAACTGACAGAGGGGAGTGAGGCTACCAGCCTAAACTCTTCCCCCGACTGGAACTCAGACCTGAAAAGGCTCTCACCACAGAGAGATGGTATCTGCGGGAAGAAAGGGAAGCCTGGTGCCGGAGAAGAGGACAGCAGACTGCAGAAAGTGGAGGTGGACACACAGCCCAAATACAGAAAACAAGACTTCCGGACATGCCCAGCAGAGACTGCATTCCTTGATAGATACTGATAGTCTGTTCAGTTTGAGATACGATCATTTTCAAGTTTTTATTTAAAAAATAAAATAAAATAAAAACAGAAGTTCGTGTTATGTTTTTCCTTAAGCTATATGATTAGCACACAGAAGCCATCATTATTGAAGACCGATGTCACTGACAGGACATCTTAGGAGCTGTTTGACAGTGCAGGGGCCCAGTTTGCACTCATGCTGTTTGAGAGGGACTCCCTGGGACATCTCTAGCGGGGATTTTGTGATCACACACATCAGCCACATGGACAAAAAAGCCTTAGGATGAGGGACCATTAAATGCAGTTCTTTTCCTCGCCGGTGCCTCCTCACAGGTTGTATCATCTTAAAATCTGAGATCCTGGGGTCTGCTCCCTGGCCCATAATCCAAAATCAGACCTTCTGGATTTTCCAGCATCATCATTAAGATAGTTTTGCCCATGCGGCGCCTCAGTGGCTCAGTCAGTTGAGTGTCTGACTCTGGATATCGGCCCAGGTCATGATCTCATGGTTCGTGGGATCGAGCCCTATGGCTCGCTCAGTACTGACAGCATGGAGCCTGCTTGGGATTCTCTCTCTCCCTCTCTCTCTGCCTCTCCTCTACTCATGCTCTCTTTTTCTCTCAAAATAAATAGGCGTTTAAAAAAAAAAGATGGTTTTGCTCACAGAAGTCGGAACTCCTCTTAGATTAACGCTTCTCAGATCTGTGCATTTTCTTCTATTCCCTCAAAAGTCACAGTCAGCTTGTGAAAAGCTGTTCAACAATGTACCAAAGGTAGGAGCGTCCATTGTCCCTCTAAACTTGCCTTATTCCAAATATCAGTTGAGGACATCACTGGATTTGATCATGTTTTGATATTTTTAGCATCCTCCAGAGGAGTTTTATATCGTTACATATTGTCACCTACATCCTGCCTAAGTTACCATAAATATTAATTAAAAAAATCCTTAGTAAAGTTGGATAGAATTGAGGGGAAATGGCAGTGCCTATCAGGTCTTCTGTGTGCCAAGCGCTGTATGAGCCAAACAGGTATTTCCTTCAGCCCACGCAAACCTGGGGGTAGCAAAGACAGCATTGTGTTTGTTCTCCAGCTGACTTGCAAAATAGCCTTTCCAAAGGAACCATTCTTCTAATTAGGTCGAGAGGAATCCTGACCACATCCTACAAGCCTTCACTTTCTGAAGGGTGGCCCTCAGTCATCAAGTGATTCTGGGACCCCATGGTGGGGTGAGGTCATGGCCACAGTCCTTTCGATTTTAATGCTGATGGAGGATGCTTCCTTCAGGACTGCACTGCATAGAAGAATGAATCTCATTGCTCCAAGCTTTCCGGTGGGGGCTTTGTTGATTGTCAACAAGGTTAATTTTCTTCAACTGAATTGAAAGCTGGGGATAGATGTCACACCTACTTTGTTTTCTTTCTTTCTTTTTTTAAAACTTTTATTTATTTTTGAGACAGAGAGAGAGAGAGCATGAACTGGGGAGGGGCAGAGAGAGAGGGAGACACAGAATCTGAAGCAGGCTCCAGGCTCTGAGCTGTCAGCACAGAGCCCGATGCGGGGCTCGAACCCATGGAACTCAAGATCATGACCTGAGCCAAAGTCGGACACTTAACCAACTGAGCCACCCAGTCGCCCCATCTACTTTGTTTTCTGATGTCGTCTCCAGGTCAGCAACATAGGAGGGCCTCAATATTTTTGAATGACTGGAGTCCACCTCAGCTGCAGCTACACCATTCGAAGGAAATCCATTGGCTTTCCTTCCTCTCCTCAGGCCCTTTCCAATTCACACTCCTCCAGCCAGATCTCTTGGTCTTTCTCAGAAGATTCATTCTCCAACACCAAACAAGATGATCACATATGCATTCTCTCTAGATACAGATAGATACAGAGAGATGTATATATAGATAGAAATAGAGACAGAAAGATTAGAGATAGAGATAGAGAGAATCTACCTCGCTGGCAGTCTTTTGTGACATGCTTTTGTCACTGAAACTTTTGCAAAGTCACCACTAGCATTTCAGAATCCTTCCTTGAAACAATGGGTGAATTTACCTTCTTTTAATTTCTTAACTAAGATGTTCCAATATGCCTTTGCCTTGGTCACACGTGTCACGTTTTGCCATGAAACAGCATTGAGACTGGAGTAGCAGTGAGACACATATTAGACTTTGCAGCCCTTCTTAGAAAACGATCACTCTAGTAACAGACTCCCTTGTTCCTCTCCCTTGTGTCCCATATGCTTTCAACAGCCCTGGGACATCACTAGAGTAAGTGACAAGCTCAAAATTGTTTCTGTGGTTTGCGGCCAATAGCTATGGACAGATTTGCTTCCTGCGTAGCTTGGAGGCTCATTTTCCATTCTCTGACACCAGATCCTCTCAAGTCTCCCAAGACGTAAACACCAAATGCTGTCTGAAGTAGTCTGAAGTCGATGGGGAAGTCTTCGTGCAGGAGGTCAGATCCATATTGAATATGTGAGGAGGGGTGGCACCTGGATGGGGTGTGACCACCGCAGGCCTCACGGCAGTAGCTGTCACAGAAGGTGGTGGAGTGTGCACATGCCTGTGGTGGCGGGTGGCAGGGCTAATGTCCCTTCCAGAAGACACTAGAAAACACCACAAGGGAGTCAGAATCCCAAAGCCCAGCGTGAGAACTGGGTCAGAAAGCAGAGAACGTAAATCAGGTTTCAAAGAAGAAGTCGGGTCTACCAGGGGGCATCCAGAGGGATTTCCCTGAGTTGTTTGCTTGTTGACTCAGTTGCTGTAATTGGCTTGGCTCCATGGGCTACTCCCCTTTCGGATTAGCTTGGAAGCTCTGCTGAGTCTTAGGGGAGGTGCAGCCCAACAACGGCAGCAGGGTGACCCGGGCAGTACGTCTGTTTAGAAGGGAAATGGAGGAAATGAACCCATCAGGGGAAAAATTTCACACCAAGACATATGGTTGGGTGTGACCTGAAGGCCTGGGGAGTCCTGAGAGGATCTGGGACAAGACAAAGGAGCCACTGGGGAACCATTGCAGGCTTCGCAAATCATGCGACACATGGGTTCAATATCTACAGTGAGTCAGGCACAGAACACAGGGAGGCCCTGAAGCAATGGCTGAGGAAACTGAACCGAGGGGTGGTCTGCAGGTAGGGGTGGGTGGGAGGTAGAGGGACAAGTAGATCTGGAGAGATATAAACCCTAAACCTCCTTTAGGCCCACTTGAACCAAAACAGTTCAAAAAAACCACAGCAAGGGTCAGGGTGTTCACAGTTCCTTCATTTTCCTACTTTGTTTAATAAATGTCCTTCTCAGGATGGGGTGAGATAAGACTCCCTAGGGTTTTCATCAAATCCACGGCATATCAACTTCATCTATTCATTCTTTTTTTTTCCCATTGAACAAATATTTATTGAATGTTCACTTACCTCTAGGTACTGTGTCAAGTACTAAGGATATATTGGTACTCAGGGCAGACCCAGTCTCTGCAATCATAGAGCTCAGAGTCAAGAACAGGTGCTGGTAAACGTTGTAAAGGGACAGGCACTGAATATTTGTGCTCCCTTGGTAACTACTCACTTTGCCTTTGTAGCATGAAAGTGGTCATATACAGCACGTAGATGAATGGCGTGGCTATGTTTCAGTGAAACTTGATTTGCAAAGACAGGTGCAGGCCCACATTTGGCTTGTGGGTCATAGATTGCTGAACCCTGGTGGAGGAGGAAGCCCCTAAACATGCATTTGTAATGAGCACGCTGATTGTTTTTAAAGGAGAAGAGTGACAAGAGAACGGAGAGTAACAGATCCTAAATTGTCTACAACGGGGTATGTGGTGTTTATGCTGAAATCCAAAGGTTCAATAATAAATTAGCCAAGTTGGACAGGTATTGAGAAGTTGGAGGAGCAGAGAATATTCCAAGAGAGGGACAAGCATGGACAAATGTCTGACATGAGAGAGGCATGGGAAACATTCAGAGTGTCTGGAAGGAAGAAGGAAAGATGGAAATTGATGAGAGGTGAGACTACGGATGCGCGCAAGGCCTGGCAAAGTGTGCTGAGAACTTTGGACTTTGCATAATCCAAAAACAATGGGATGCTCTTACCAGGTTCTTAACATGGGAGTGGCATGACCACATGTGGGTGTTTGTAAGCTCCCTTCACTGCGGGATGGAGTCCAGGCAGGAGTTATCAAACTGGTGCCATTTAGGAAGCTGATACCCAGTCCACATAAGGGATAATGGTGGGCTGAGGATGGGGGTGGTGGAGATGAAGGGGGTCAGTGGATGAACTTTACAGCTCATTAGAAGTAAGCTATAAGCGACAAGCTCAAAAACTGTTTCTGTGGTTTCAGGAGATGACCCCTACCTAGCATGGGGCCTCATTTTACCACTTTTTGGAAGCGGGGAAGAGGGGAGAGACTTTGATGAGAGAAGGGATACAATTAAGGAGGGCAGGAAGTAACTGGAAGGGCGTGTGGGGGAACAGGGTTAAAGGGCAGCTCCTTCCTTTCTGGTACGTGAGCATGTGTGTACTAGAATAGAGTTTCTGGATGGGTTATGTGGGCTGCGTGAAATAGAGGCTCTTGTTCATACAGAGTTAAACCCATGCCAGTGGTGATGAATGAATTCCCTGTAACTAAGGCCTCTAAACACTTTGATGTGCTTCATCTGAATGTGGCAAGAAGGAGTGTACCCATTGGTTGCTCGCAACTATTAACCGACCTGATTTGGCATCTTGGAATGCCTGACAGTAGAATCTTCTTTCTAAGCACTTTTAAGGATGGCTTCGGAGAAAGAAGGAGAATCAGCTGTCGTTTCAAAATATTTTAAAGATCTTTGAAAGGGATAGCTGATTTCAAAAAGTCTGGAAATATTAGTGCTAGGCAAAGCTAGATGCTAAGCTATTATTTGCAATCCCACTAAGCATTAAGTTGGGTTTTATCGTAGTAATGAGTCAGGCAAGATTCATGGTCACACGCGCACATGCACACACACACACACACACACACACACACACACACACACACACACACACACACACACACAGCCACAACAAATGTTTTCACCTGTGGTAAAATATTACTTGATGATCATTTCATCTGGAGAAGGCAACAGGTATTGTTGGTAACAGAGTGGATGTGTATTAAACACAGGTTACAAAGGATTCATGCTGAAAATCTCTCGCACTCCCAACATCCGATGCAGAAATGGACAGAGGAGTAAAATAAAAGCCAGTGAGTGTCTCTCTCCATAGGAAAGAATCCAGTCTGAAGGGTGAGAGCTATGGTGAGTCATGTCAGTCTGCCTCTTCCTACAGCAGCTCCCTTTGTGTAGCCACCAGCCCCGTACTTCTAAGTCGACCGGAAAGAGTCAGCACCATTCACTGAGCCCTGGGTGTACTCAGGATCTTGAGACCCAGGGTCATGACCACCACATGACCCAACATCACTGTCTACACAGGAGAAGAGAAGCAAAGAGGACAGAACCCAACTGCCTCGTGGTGGCTCCATCCAAACCTGTTGTCAAGGAGTGATACCCCACCTCACCCTCACTCTGCATGATCACTGAGTTGGCTGATTTTATTGTTTAAGTACTCAGCATAAATAACTGCCTAATTGTCAACTTTTTCCTCATAGAACAACTCACGTGATGCCGTTTTATGCAGCTGGGCGGGAACAACACGGGGAATGCTGAGCCTTCATAAAAGTCTGGAGTTGGGGACTGCCTCATTTAACCCACTACGTTTGCAAACCACTGGTAGGCAGAAACCATTTTCTCTACACTTCGTTGTATCCGCCATGCCACGAATACAGAGGCTCGGTAACTGCGAGGTGAGAAAGGCACAGTTTGCTTTGTGGTCCCCCCATGGCTTGGTGGCCCTCAAAGGAGGCTCACACACAAACCCACTCCGTAGTGTGACTTTCTTTTTTGGTTCAGTACTACGTGGGACAACGAAACTGCTTCGAAAAATTGAAGCTCTTCTGCCCCAACCTTAATACTGATTTCAGGCAGATTCCTTGCAGTGACTTGCAGCTGTGACTGTCATTCTGCCACGGGGAAAGTGTCAGCAAGACCAAGAATAGTAGCAGTCTGTCATCTCCCTGTTTTTGACGTTCTCATCTAAAATGTTAATTACGAAGTTGCTATGCACAGAATCAAAATAAAAGTCAAGAAGAGTGGCAAAGGCAAAAAGTGCAATTGTGGGAGCATAAAAATATGAGATTTGTTTTCCTGCATCACACGTGAGCCTCATTCTGCTCGTTCCGGCTATAAACACATTGTAACTCGCAAACAAATAAATAGTGATGCCCACCGAATGAGAGGAAAATTCCAGTAGATGCAGGATTTCTGTTTCTCTTTCACATCTATTAACGAAGCTACTTAAACAGATTCTGGTTTGATTAATCCATTAGTAACGGAAACTGTGCTTTTATTTTACTCTCTTGTCTGAGTTTCCTCTGTCTTGCATTTCATAGCAGAGAGCCCAACCCAGCAATATTTTCGTGAGTCAGTACCTCAGGGTGAATCTGTAACATCTTAATTTTTTAAATTAACTTCTTGAATGAAAATGTGATCTGAAGATTTTAGCTGGTAATTAGTATGTTTTGGACACATATAAATACTTTGATGACAATGTCAGAATTTGAAATCTGAAAACTATTATTTCTAAGCCTAGTTTATTGCAAATTCGTGTTTACTTAGGGCTTATATGGCGATTATCTTTTATGGTTTAGGTAATTCTTTCCAGAATAATAAAGCTCCTGGAGGAGATTTGAAAATGTATTTACTTACTTATTTCTTAAACAAACAATGGTCTTGTTCATAGGATCAGAGCTCTCTCTGCCTGGGAAGGAGATACCGTCTGAAATAGCAAAGCCTGGAAAGAATTGAAGTTTGGCCTTTCACCTTCCA
Source organism: Crocuta crocuta (assembly GCF_008692635.1). Classification (NCBI taxonomy): domain Eukaryota; kingdom Metazoa; phylum Chordata; class Mammalia; order Carnivora; family Hyaenidae; genus Crocuta; species Crocuta crocuta. Next base: position 7,589,834 of record NW_027527955.1, read on the forward strand.
AGAAAGGATGATAGTTCAATTATCTGAAGAATGTGTCTGATAAGGGAAATGAGCTCAACAAGATAAATAGAGATGGAGAGAAAAGAAATTATACCGGATCAGAGAAATCAGTGCATCAGTAGTATTTGTTGAACAACTACATTAGAGAGGTGCTGTCAGGAATAAAAAGTAAATAAATAAAACTTAAAAATGGTCTACTTATTCTCTAGTTGAAGATTCGATCTAGTTAAAAAATATTGGAATCATAGAGTAAAATAACAGCAAACTATTCAAGAGAATCCTGCATCCTGTCTAACATATTTTCAGCATCGTAGAAACTCAGAAAAGACAACAGTCCCTGAGGGCTTGAAGAGACAGACAGGGGGAAGATTCCTCGAGGAACAGAATCTGAAGTGGGCATACTGACAGATTATAAGAAGGGAAGAGAAACTGGTGTGTTTTGTGAGTTTGTTTTGCAAGCAATCAACCTTCTGAAAAGAGCAGTCGGGACAATGTGTCTTTGGAATGTTGAAGCGACTGGTCTGATTGACGTGACAGGGATGTTACTGAGAAGTCAAAAGAAATAAAGCCAGAAGAAAGGGTGGAGCCATTTGGCAGAAAGCCTTGGCAGTCATCTGTGCTACTCTGTTCCATATGCAGAATAAGGGGATGGCATTTAGGGACGATCCCTGTGGTAGTGGCCCCCAGCATGGATGGATAGATTCTCTCTGGCTTTCGGGTTAGGATCAGAAGGAGTCGGGACAGCTTTCCCCAGAGAGACCAGGAGCAAACGGTTGCAGGGACCCACGTGTGCCGTGATAACGGGCCGGGACTAGAGTGGATGAGAGCTGTCCATTTGGTGGACTACTTTGTTAACTTCACTCAAGCCAGATGGTGAGTGCCTAGATTTTCTTGGCAAATTTAGTCTAGAGAAGCACTCATGAACAGTCTCGTAGTTTTCCTCTTATCTTTCATCTCAAAACCACTGCTGAATACTGGCCATGCTCTCCTCTGCTGTGTGTCTAAGACTTTTTATCCACTTTGGAATGAATTTCTCATTGGCAGCCTGAGCACAGCCCATGGCAGGGTGACGCCGCTCACACTAAGCCTCCTGCATTTACTTCCCCTAGGTCTGTATAGGGGCCGAAATGCCTCTCCCTCCAGGTATCTGCATGGTCAGGAAGACCACGTGTGAGGACAAAAGAAGTGACTTTTACCAATGTGAATATTGGCTACTTTGAAGAAGGCAGAGTTTTCTTTTTTCTGGCATTTGGATTTCAAATTTATTAGATGTCCCTATTACCTTAAATATATGAGACAAGGACTTTGCACTCTTACCAATAAACTACTTGACCCATCTTCCTCAATATAGGTGTGTTTATTTAGAACTATGCATTTTCTTATGTTAAATGTCCTATTTTAGTGATAAGAAGAAGAAGAAATATGCTTTATAATTGTTTAAATCTTGGTTGACCACCCCGTGATCAAAGATCTGAAGCTCGGGATATAAACTGGATTTATTTGCACACTTGGCTTAAAGCTGTCATAGCTGGAAAAGATACCCCAAAGGATCAGCAGTTCTAGGTGGGGGACATGCTTCTCAAGCTGTCTCTGCTAAATCATGACATGCTATTATCCATCCCTTCCAATACATCTATAAAAGTTTTAGCTGAAATGTGGCTCGTAATTTTCCATCTTCTCTGATGTCAATCAGATGTTCTTTAAAACTAATCAGAACTTGTTACATTTTAACATTTTTGACAAATAGGTTTCAAATCACAGAAACTTTTTTTTTGGAGAATTTTTAAACATGCTAGAAAAAAATTTCCAAGATTCCTAAATGTATAAATTACAAGTTGTTCAGGGGTAATACATTGCTCTGGCACTAAAAAAATAAAACAATGGTAACATTTCCAGACAGTTGGATCCAAAGTGTTCCCTCTATTGCCAGAATTTCTTATGAAAAGTGAATGGCTTTGTATTCATTGTTGGAATGTCACCTTTACACTGAAGGGAAAGTTTACATTTATGTCTAATGAAAGTGTGTATTAGAAGAAAGTCTACAATTTCCTTACTTATAACTTCCTCTTTCATTCTGAGAGTTATGTCAAATGCTATCTACATTTAATTTGTAGCTTTTTAAACTACTTGCATATTTGAAGGAGTATTAGGTTAGTTAGAATTAAATGGCATAACCCACTTAACTACAGCACACATCAACCACGACACACCACAATTCACAGAACACAGGCTGGTAAGTGACTTGATTCCTCACTTACCATTGGTGACCTGAGACAACTAGACCTAGGGTTGGAGTGAGGAAGCGGGTGGTAATCCTTCTATCACATATTAGTATATTTCATTTAATTTATTTTTTATATATGATAATACATAAAATAGAAGTGCAAAGGGGCACCCAGGTGGCTCAGTTGGTTAGGCGTCCGACTTTGGTGGCTCAGATCATGATCTCACCGTTCGTGAGGTCGAGCCCCGGGTCGGGCTCTGTGCTGACAGCTGCCTGGAGCCTGTTTCAGATTCTGCGTTTCCTTTTCTCTCCGCCCTTCCCCCGCCCATGCTCTGTCTCTGTCTCTCTCTCAAAAATAAATAAACAATAAACAAAAATTTAAAAAAATAGAAGTGCAAATATTGTTCCCACACCTCAGTGGATACCCTTTTGAACTGTTTTTCAAAGCAGTTTTAGGCTCATCGGACAATCTTTGCATCCCACCTTGACAAAGGTTTTAATGAAGAGCAGCGGGGTAGCAAGAGGAAACAATGACTTCTTACAGTTGTACACTCAGAGTCTTCCTAAGCCTCACAAAAAAGACAGTGATACTTTCAGTTTCACTGCCATTTTGAACTTGCCTACCTATGGCAAGACATCTAATGTTCCTAAAGCCCCATTAATTTCTGGCTTTTCCTGGGGGAATCTTACAAGTGTTTATAAGTCATCTTTTCAAGCTCTCCTCCGTGTTCTCCTTCTCCCAGAGGCAGTCACTCAGGAAGTTGCTTTGCCCCTCTCTCCAGGGCCACTGTCCTTGGTGAAGATATTGATTCTGTGCCCAGAGCCCTGTATCCTGTCTGGGACTCCCTCAAGATGCCAACATTTGAAACGTATTTTTGGAAAAAACAAACAAACAAGTAACTTAAGATAATACTTTGGCTGAAATAATAATGTGATCCAAGGAAGGATCCTCAGTTGATGTTTATGTCTCAAGAAATTTTTTCCACTTTTATCATTTTTAATTTGGAAATTATTTCAGCCAAATGTCCCTGACTTATACTATTTGTAATATCAAGGAGTTGGAAACAACCCTTAAACTGCTGCCTCATTTTCACTATGGTGAACTATCATGAACAGAGTATCATGATTTCATTGGCAGAATACATACGGGAAGGAGAAAACCAGGAAAAAAGAAAAGAAACAAACAAACAAACAAAGAAATGTATGTATCTACTAATTAATGATTAAAAAGGAGAAATAATTAACATCTGCATAAATAGTTATAACACCGGCAGATGACGCACCCAAACGATCAACACAGAAAAAATACAGCGCTTGAGACACATTCATTTTGCTTTAAGAAATCATCTATCCAAACCAAATATTCATCCAGACACAAGTTGTTAATTTTCATCATTGCCATCTTATTTTGAATTAAATTGCTTCAGATCGTGTTATTTTTAGCCAAATTACCTGGAGGAAGCATCCTCCCCAGGTCTGAGTCACTTTCTGTCACTCAATTTGTGAAGGTGCAGTCTTCGGTCCCGGTCATTTGCAGAGCATCCAATGGAAACAGGCCTCACTTTAGGACGCCAGGAGGTGTTAACCAGTCGCTGCAGCCTATTGGATGTGGTCACCCTTTCCTTCAGGGGGCTCTTCCCAGCTGCCCGCCCACCTTCCTCAAGACAATTCAGAGGACCTGGAAGTTTGGGCAGTTGCATACAAGGTCAGCATTGGAAAACCCTGGGTGTATCACAATTTATAATTAAAAAAAATTAAAATACATACTATAAAACAGCATTTTAAACTTTTACAAAAACACGCTTATATCCGTTATTGGTTGTTTAATTCTGGTAACGGTTCAATGAAGTAGTCAGAGAAGAATTAATTTGACCATTTGACAGATGAAGAAAATGGGTTTTTGCACTGGTAGGGAACTTCAGTATGACTTGAGAGTCCAATTCCCTCATTTTCCGTGGTGCATGAAATAACCCAGACCACTTCATACGTTTTATTCTAAGCGGAAACATTCCACCCCCTCACCCAACAAACCCCTTCAGGGAGGCAAAACACACACACAGATATAGAGATAGTTTAATAATATGAATTATTGGTACAAGTTGAATCAGTGACAACAATGAGACTGCTGAGTGCCAAAACATGCAATTTGAAGGTAGGGGCCACAACAGTGCTTTTGCCCTCAGCATCAAGTCATTTCTCAATTTCATTTGGACTTTACAAAGTTTGGAATGTACTGGTCCACTGGGTGTGGTCAGCTGACTTCTAAGATGATCCCCAGATCCTTATTTCCCAATGTCTTTGTGCAACTTCCTCCTTTGAATATAGGCCAGAGCTAGTGACTTGCTTCTGGTGAGTAGAATATAGCAAGGTGAGAAGATGTCACTTCTGAGATAAGATTTTGAAAAGACTGTGACTTCGGTCTTGCTAGCACACATTTTCTCTGGCTCTTCTCGCTTGCTTGCTCTGGTGATGCCATCTGCCATGTTGTCAGCTGCCCTGGTGGACACACCCATGTACCAAGAAACTGGAGAGGTCGCCAGTCAATAGCCTGCAAGGAACTGAACCTTATCTCCACGTGAGTCAGTTTGGAAGCAGATCCTTCCCTAGTGGAGTTTTTAGATGGCTGCAGCCCTGGCTAAAGCTTGACTGCAGCCTGGGAGAGACCTCGAGAACCAGCTAAGCTTTGCCCAGATTGCTGATGTATAGAAGCTGTGACATAGGGGCTCCTGGTTGGCTCAGTCGGTTAAGCATCCGACTTTGGCTCAAGTCATAACCTTGCAGTTCACGGATTGAAGCCTCGTGTTGGGCGCTGGGCTGATAGCTCAGAGCCTGGAGCCTGAGCCTGCTTTGGATTCTGTGTCTCACTCTCTCTCTGCCCCACTGGCTTGTACTTTGTCTCTCTCTCTCAAAAATAAATAAAAAGAAAAGAAAATGCGAGATAGCAAATGTAGTTTTAGCTACTAAATTTTGGGATAACTTGTTATGCAGCAATTGATAACTACTACACCAGGCAAGCAGCTGCAAAAGGTAGCAGCAGGTTTTTGTGTTTTGTTTTGTTTTGTTTTTGTTTTTTAACAACTCCGTTTGCTGTCTGTGGACTCCTTTGAACTTGGCAGAGATGGTAGGCAGGGGAAGCATCAGTACATTTTCCCCGTAAAGTCAATAAACTCAACAGCAGAAAGTGATGAGTATAACATCTCTAATGTTGTAGCCTGTGTAATAAAACACACTTGAGTGTACTTCTTGGGTTTGTTACAGTGTAAACTATAAATACAGACTTTCAAAAAGTCAATTTTATGTGAAATGTTTATGGAAATCATGGAAGATGACACATGTAATGGAAAGAGCCCAGGTCTTAAAATTAGACTGACTTCTGGAGACTTGGTTTCCTCATCATAAAATTGGAATAATAATCCTTAGCTCATGGGTTCTAAATGGCATGAACACTCAGTTCAATGCCTGGTCAGTTGATGTTCTTTTGCTTTTCTCATGGTGGGTGATAAAGATGAGGCCCAGAGACATGAAGTGACTTGATGCACCCAGTGAGGATGGGGTCTAGGACTTATCTCTAATTTGATATACTCCAAGTCACTGAGCTATTTGAACTTTGAATCCAGATCCCTGGCTTCCTCCACAACACACAATGAGCCCCAACCCACCGGTTTCGTGTGTCTAATTCCCAAGAAGAATTCTCCTTGGAGCTTGTGTTAAAACCAAGAACTCCGGTGGAGTTCTTAACACACTAAGAACAAAGGCTTACAAAGATAGTTGGAAGAACAGCATTTCCTTTAGACAAATCCACATTTAAAATACCATCTTCCCAAACTTAGTCTTTCCTCCACCCTCTAGCTTTGATTTTGACATTGATAGAGAGCTTTCAAGAGAGCAGCACAGCTCAATTAGACGAAGCTACTAATTTGAAGGAACAATACATAATGAATGCCACTTACATGTGGTGATTGTAACAGCAACTGTCTTCTGCCATTTTTTGCCTTGAAACATTTTATCTTGTCTTTTCCTCCCCTTATGTATTGTTAAAGACTATTGCAAGTGGGTGTGGGAAAGAAAGAAAGAGTGAAGGCAGTAAGTGAGTGGAACAACTGCCTTGGGAAAGCAAAGGGTACAGAAAAAGTTGAGTCTGATGCTAGGTAAATATGGAGCAGGTAAGAACACCCAGACTGCTCAAGAGGGAATTGGGTCCTTCCCCCATGGGCTCAAGTCTGGGTGTCCTTATCCACAGGATGAACAGACTAGAAAAAACAAAACAAACAAACAAACAAAAAAACACACCATCCATCAAACCTCCCAGAGCTCTGGAGTTAGCACAGGACACGGCTATGTTTCCTCCTCTCTTTTGCTTCTCATCCTATGAAGACTCATGCAGAGAACCAAGCCAACCTTGTGACTTCTTTTCGGCGCACCGCTACCATCCTCTTGGGCATTTAAAGGAAAATACTTGAACTTAACGAATAACTTGTTGCACATTCTTCTGTAGTAAAACCATCAGGGTAAATAGGTTCTCAATGAAACCATCGATGAGTAAATAAGTGAATGATAAAATGAAAACTGCAACACTATATAATCATTGCTCACTCATTTTCCCCTTATTGTACCTGGAATATCCATGTCATTGATGTGTTATACTTCTTGACAGCACCTCGAATCAAAACGATTTGAGAGAAAAAAAATCTCAAATTTTATTTGCCCCAACTTTATAGATCTTTCAGAGTTTGCATCAGGTAGTGGAAAAGCCACTGCCAATGAGTGGAAAGACCTGGTTTCCAGCTTGGGCTCTGGCAGTAATTAACCAGCACGGTTATAAATAGCGGTGTGATTTTTGCAAGGCTCTCCTCTTCCTACTGCATCCAAGGCAAACTCTAAAACTTCCCCCCCATCTCCATAACCATTATCTTGTCTGAGTCATGTTCACATAGCAGATATTAAGTAAAAGTTTGTGCATAAACATTAGTGAATGGCTGCCTCACTCTTTCTGAATGGCATAGGAATGCAAGAAGTTCCATTACTAAGGGCACGTCCTATAGAATGCACTCACAGTCAGGTAATAACTCAAGTACCATTTAGTATTAAACTCAAACATCCTATTACCATGACTTAATTTAACATTTTAAGCCACCAGACTTCTGGCTTTGCAAACTGGTGGTCACTTGAAGCCATCCTCTCCAGAAATGTTGCATATACCCCGGGAAGCTTAAAGCTGTCCTGGTTTTGTCCTTGCAAAAATAATGTAAACCCCCACTTGCCTTTAGAGTTCATTACCTGTTTTTGACAACAGAATTGGCCATGTGGAAGACATGAGTGCATGATATGGTCAAGCTGTAATCCAGGTATCGTGTGAACTCTTGGATGAAAGAACCTGAAACCTTAAAAGGTGTCAGACAAATGGACGAATTGAGGGTCCTACATGCCTTGTCAAGTGTGGCTGATGATCAGTGGACAACAGAATCATCTGGACATCAGAACACTCGGGATGGACCATGTCTCTTGTGTGGAAACAGTGGAGTGACAGTCTACTCCGAGCCTAGCCAAAGTGAACTTGCCTGGAGTTTCTTTCTGCCTTTCTGTTTAAGTCTTGGTGTTCCTTTCCTTTCTCCTACCTTGCAAAATGAAGGAAGGATCAGATTGATTTGAGATGGAGCCATGTTTACTGGAGAAAAATATTAAAAATAATAAAAATAAAAATAACACCTTATATTTATCTACTTGCCTAACGTTTTATAATTGTAGGATGTTGTCATTCGTGGAAAACAACTGTAAGCATGATGGAAAGTTTGAAACTGTGTTTGGAAATAAAAAATACGTCTTTTAAAGCAATGCTTCTCAGAATTTGTCCAAAAAACACCTGAGATTTTTTTGTTTAAGATATAGGCTCCCAGACCCCTGAAAGACACGAGAGGTGGACCCCCCTCTGGGTGCAGCCTGGGAATTTGCATTGTGTAGGGGGCTCCCTGGGTGAGTCTTAGGCACACTCAAGCTTAGGAAGCTGCATTGAAAGCAAGTGACTTTTTTGTTAGAGGTAGCAAGGCGAGGGAGGTAATATCAGGACAAGTGTCCCTGGGAACATGTAACCAGAGGATTTGGGCAGGATTGAAAAGCTAGGTTATTTTAGAGGAAAAGAATGAAAGAAACTCAAGATCCTGAATTGAAAGGGCTAAAGTTTATATGGTGGAAATAAGGCATTGACTACAAAGGGTGGCCTATTTTTCCCAGTAGAGGGATAGGGCGTGTGGGCACAATTACCATCATCAAAGACTTGTTCCATGCGTCACTAAATAAAAAGTGGTTCTGGGACCACAATCGCCTATTATTAGAAATGCAATAGTCATATCTTATTTTAAAACCTGTTTTTAATCTATTGCCACCTGTAAAACTAGACTAAACAGATCAAATGTTAAGTTTATCTAAAAATACTCTGAGCAGAAACATAATTAGAGTTCTAATTAGGATTATCATTTAGTAGGCTATGTAGACAAGCCTGAAAAGATAAGTCCCTGTTTCAGTGGCATTAAGTTCTAAGTATTTATCAGATTTATGGGTCTAAGCTACGTAATTTGGGGGCACTATAGAAATTATGCTGAGCAAGTTTTTAAACCCAGGTAATGATTGCAATTTATTTTCACTTGAAGAGAATCCAAAGTGCAGAGATTTGAAGAGGCCAAACAATGTGCTGTTTGGAGGCTTCTAGCTCATGAGCAAACTAAGCTCTAGGTCTTATGCTCTCCCAGCTTTCACATACTGCTTGAGGACAGAACTGAGATCATTTTTGATTTGCTTTCTCAAGGTTATTGGATTTGTGTCCTATGCCATACAACAGCATGAAATCCCTCGATTTGATTACACATCATAGGAGCCATTCTCTGTGCAGAAGACAAAAAGTAAATATTTTCAGACATAGTCAAAACTTCATTGTTTTTTATACTAACAAGGAAAGTCAGTAATTTTTTTTAAACATACTCTTTGGTATTTATATATTAAATGATCATATTAAAGTCACTGGAAGAAAACATGAACTCAAAGTTAACCATTTGAAATAACTGACATACTGGGATCTTATGTAGAAACCCACCTCAAAATGAGAAGAAAAATGTTTGAGCCTTCTTATCTGGTTCACCTACTCAAATATTTCTTCCTGGAAACTGCTTCTTAAGCAGAAAAGAACTAGCTAAAGGGAAGTTATCGTTTCTCTCTTTCAATTACCCGTCCAACTCAGTTTCCTTGGGACTGGAAGAAGTTACTAGACCTTACAGTTGAAAAGATGGAAGTCACCGAAGGGAGTCTCAACGTTAAGTTGTCTGCAGGCCCAACCGGTGCAGTCATTGGTCATGTGGACTCTGTGCTTTTGTGCCAAGAATGTGTTCTTTCTGGAACTGGTGAGTCTACCAAGTTAATTATCCCAAAAATGTGTCTTGGAGATCTCACACCTGCCCCACCCACAAACTAGCTCTGTTCTCATAAACTCATAAATGTCACTACAGTTCTTCAAGCAGAAACTTGAGAGGCATCTTGATTCTTTCTCCCTAACAACATAAGTGTCTGCCAACAGATGAATGGATAAAGCTGTGGCATATATATCTGTGTATATATATATATATATATGTATATATGTATATATATATGTGATATATATATATATCACAAAGTATCATTCACCCATGAGAAAGGAAATTCTGCCATTTCTGACAATATGGAGGGAATGGGAGGGCATTACACTAAGCAACATAAGTCAGACAGAGGAAGACAAATACTGTATGTACTGAATGCTATCACTTACATTTGGAATCTAAAAAAGACAAACTCATAGAGACAGAGAGTAGAATGGTGGTTGCCAGAGGCTGGGAAAATTGGGGAGATGTTGGTCAAAAGGCAGAAATTTATAGTTAGAAGATAGATAGGTTCTGAAGATCTAATGCACCACATTGTGATAATAGCTAACAATACTGTATTATATGCTTCCAAGCTGCTAAGAGACTAGATCTTAAAAGTTCTCACAACAAAATGAAATGGTCATTATTCAACATGCTGGGGGTGTTTGCCAACACTATGGTGGTAATCATATTGTAATATATCAGTGCATCACATTAACGCATTGTAAACCTTCAATTTACCCAATACTATATGTGAGTCATATCTCAGGGAAAACATCCAGACAAAAATGGCAAGTAAATCGAAGGACAGATGAGGAGGAGGTGCTGCTGTTCGACAGTGAATTCTCCACCAATCACCTGGGTCATTGGGTTCCCTTTTTGTGGTTAATCCTAGCTTTTCCACTTACTCAAGCTCTTAGCTTCCCTCCTACACGTCTATCCTTAAAACGGGTACATTTTTTAATAGAGAATTATTTTTCTGAGCCTTTGAGAATACAGAACTTACAGGAGCAGCAGAGGGTATCAGCCTGAAATATGAGACATATTAAGTTAGCAGGTTGAGCTGAGAGTGCGAATACAGAGATCCGAATCCACATAACTTGTCTCAGAGCAATGATATCACGTGACTGTTGGGCTGAGAGGAAATACTAAGCACGTGGTGTTTGCCGAACGAGCACTTGCGCTAGATGTCCTGACATGGGCTCTATTTTCCCAAATCAAATGTTCAGTCATCTTTCTTTCCTCTCTCTTTTCTTTCTAAAATTAGTTAAGCAGGGTGGCTGGTGACCCATCAATGACCACAACGGATGTGACCTCATTGTCATGAAAGCTACAATATCGTGGGAGGCAGACTTCAAACAAATAATATCACGAAGTAGTTTAATTACAATTACAGTAAGTTACATAAAAGCTTATAATAAGAGAGAATGACAGGGTTACCTGACTTGATTTGAAGGAACAGGGAAAGTTACCTCAGAAAATGACATTTCAAAGGAGATCTGAGGGATAAGAATTGCCTTCCTAAATGTCTTATAGAAAGTGTTATAAATGTTTTATAAAATGCAGGCTCCTAAATGCTTAGGGAAAAGCTTATAATCTTCTATGCCCTCATCACTTTTCACACCTTCTAGTTTTCAACATGAAATGGTTCATTTAGAGCTAAAGTGGGAAAATCATGTTCATTGGTCTGAGTACATAGTTTTTATCTTTGCTTCAGACTCTTTCCACCTAGGAAACAGCTTTTAGAAACATTTACCATAACATACACACACAGACATTAAAAAAAAAATTTAATGTTTATTTATTTTTGAGGGACAGAGAGAGGGAGAGAGAGAGAGAGAGAGAGCACATGTGTGGGGACATGGCAGAGAGATAGAGGAAGACACAGAATCTGAAACAGGCTCCAGGCTCTGAGCTGTCAGCACAGAGCTCAACAGGGAGCTCAAACTCACAAACACGAGAGCATGACCTGAGCCGAAGTCAGACACTTAACCGACTGAATCATCCAGGCACCGCTACCCCCACGTGGACATTTTAAAGTTACACGATATCCTCATATTTTGAGCTTATATATGATCTCCATGATTACTATTACGTTGCCCTACATCTTAGGAAATGTTCTGAATATTATAACAATAGCCAATGGAAAACTCTTCTGACCATACTTCCTCTCTGACTTTCTCTAAGTAACAACCAGTATTGGCTCTTAGAAAATGAATATCTGGCATTGCCCCCTGAAAGGAAGGAGAATACTGACATTGAAAGGGGAAATGTAAAGAACTTCAGTGTTTTTTGTAATATTTGATTTCATAAAAACATTTGAAGCAAATTTATAAGATATTTGTATGTTCTAAATTCAAAGTTTAAGTTTCATCGGTGTTTCTTTGTTGTCTTGTCTTCCTATTATACATTCTTAAAAATTAGGACACCTCATTTGAAATCCTACAATGAGTTCATTTGTTAATTAATTAGTTAACACAGACAGCAAAGAGTCAACAAGCACCTACGACACATGTGGAATTGTACTAAGAAATGTAACGTGAAAAAAGCGCTCTACCCATGAACAGTGGATTACTAGAGTGAGAACTTCCTGATTGAAGCTTCCCCAAAATACGAGATGAGTTTTAATTGAGAATGGAGGGCAGATTCACTTATGAAGTGTTTATAAAATGGCCTACTCACTTATGTCCTGATAAGGAAAAAATTGCCTCCCCTGCTTACCTTCTCTTCCTTCTTCCCATGTCCCTTTTCCAGATCATTGCAATGGTAATTCAATTCTTATAAAAATCCTTTTTTTTAATGTTTTATTTATTTTTGAGGGAGAGAAAGAGAGAAACAGTGTGAGCAGGGGAGGGTCAGACAGAGAGAGGGAGATACAGAATCCAAAGAGAGGCTCCGAGCTCTGAGCTGTCAGCATAGAGCCTGATGTGGGGCTCGAATCCACAAACCATGAGATCATGACCTGAGCTGAAGTCAGACGCTTAACCAATGTAGCCACCCAGGCACCCTTATAACTCATTTCTTTTAAATTAGCAAGTCTTCATAAAGTGTTTAAGCAGAAACACTCAATAAACTAAGAGTGTTAAATATTCTGTCAAATAAAAAACTCAGGCGATCTTAAGACCCAAACCTCAGAATGGATACTAAGTAAGATTGCTTGTCATTGGTTCAGTTTTTTTTAAGTTTATTTATTTTTGAGAGAGACAGAGACAGTGTAAGCAGGGGAGGGGCAGAGAGAGAAGGAGAGAGAGAATCCCAAGCAGGCTCCAAGCTGTCAGCACAGAGCCTGATGTGGCACTCGAACTCACGAAACCATGAGATCATGACTTGAACCAAGTTCAAGAGTTGACCGCTTAACCGACTGAGCCACCAGGCATCCCAGTTCAGTTTCTAATTTGGGTTAGCATCACTGACAATTCTCTGGATGAGTTATGAGAACTTTTTTTTCTCTTAGCTTATGATAAGTTTCTTAAATAGGGGTTGTGCTTCTTAAAGCAAATATTACAAATGTGATGCTGCTGTTAACTGGCTAAAACAATGAGTCTGAAATTGAATCTATACGTCTGAGTGCTGTGCACACTCAATCGTGTGCCCTATCCCTCTGAATGGTGAGGAACTTACCTGAACACAAATGATTACCGGCTAACCTTTTGGTGATCAACCAGTGACATGAGATTAGAGACACCTCATTCGGGCAGCCAATGGGCAAATACTGCCTGCATGTTATTGAATAGATCTTTACCAATGTTTCCATTTTACAGTTGGAAGCATCTTCAGCTTCTCCCTGACAGAGTGCCATTATAGCTATGAAATAACTCTCTTTTGAAACCTAAATCATTCCTTCTGTATTCAGGCTCATGTACTCATGGTAAAGACAATGAAAGCAATAACCAGGAAACCACAAATGGCTGAAAGCAAGGGGTCTCTTGAGCTGGGCGCCCTAATTTTGAATCGTTAACAGGAATGGTATTGCACATGGACTATGGTCTTTACAGACGTGCCAATACACAAAATACCTAGCTCCTTGGTTTTGATTTTTTATATCATTTCAGTTTGTCTCATTTATAAATATATCAACTAAGGTGGTCATAAGTGACGGAAACAAAATATTCTCTTTATAATCTATTCTGCAACTTTTCATGGCAGAAAAGAAAACAAACAGTGGGAATCAGGGGGCTCCAAGCCTGGCTGAATTTAGAGTGCCACTTTGCTTTTTTGTTGTGGTTTCTTCCATGTAAAGAATATGTAAGATGGGGAGTTCTATAGCGTAAGCAGCAAAGCTAACTACCTATCCCGATGCACTTAATAGCTGATGTGGAAAGGGAATGAGCTTATGTGGAATAGCTATCCACTTCCATCCACTTCAATGATCTACTCCCCAGCAAAGATGGGCTTGTAATTTTAATTTCATACAAATGCAGTTGGAGCCGCTGGGCCACAGGACACCCTCTGAGACATAGTTTAGTGCATCTTTATGAAACGCTTTCCTCAGTTTCCTCTCTAATCACTATTAGGATGAACAACAGAGGATTTTTGCCCAGAGTCCCTTTTTGAAGACTTAGTCCTCACCTTGACAGGCCTGTATTCCATGTTGGGGAGCCCCTCCTCGGAACAGCCCCACTCCCACACAGACCCCCGTAATCGCCTCAGAGAAGGCTGTGTCTGCAAATGACAAGACACAAGTGGGGAAAATTGGCAACTACACACTAAAAAAGACACAAAATAGTCTCCGCCTACCAGTCAGATGCTGTTCCATCAGAACAGAAAACAATGAAGAGAATGAAGATCATTCAGTTGAACACGATCCATTTTGAGCAATCTCTAATCAATTCAGGGACACCTCCTCTTCACCCCTCCTCTCCCCTCCATCATCTGTCTACATTTGTGTAGCTCTGAGCACACCATTAAGAATACTTTGACAAGGGTGTCATTTTAATCTGAATGTCTCAAAATGATTGGGGAGGAAAAAAGTTCTCTTTTGGCTTCAACTCCAAAATAAAACTGATCTGAGAAGGAGAAAGAAAGTTTTCCCAAGAGATCTACTTTTGCTGTTGAGTCCTATAGGACTCAGGAGGTTAGTTCAGCATAGAAGAGAGGGTGTAACATTTGTCATCATTCATTAGAAAGGATTGGTCAGGCCAGCCTGAAAGAGGCTAATTTCTCCTCGTTTACAAGAACTTTAAGGGAATAGAATTTAAAATGTGTAGTCAGAAGTCTGAATTCAGGCTCTGGGTCTTATCATCTATGTCTTTAATATCTTTGCACATGTCTTTAATATCTCAGAGTCTCTTATGTGTAAGGTAAAGATCGTATCTTTAGGGTAATGTGAATATCAAATGAGGATTATAATCTATGTGAAAATGCAGTACTTGACTTACGTGGGAAGACAATAATATTTTAACTGAATATGGAGTTTAACCCCGGGCTACCATTAGAGGCAATTCCTACACAGTTATAACATGCACATGGGCCTCAAATGTGTATGTACATTTCTCAAGCCAGTTGGGCCTTGAACATGAGTGAAAGGAAGGAAGACTTGGCATTGAAGTCACCAGTCACACTCTCTTTGTTTTGTGTGCTTTCTTCTCTGAGGCTCCCCACTCTACTTTGCAGAGGTGAACAACCCCCCTCCCTCACCACCATGGCATTTGCTTGCAGATGACACTTGCTGTCCTCAATCCTAAGTACCTTAGAAATTCTATGTCAGGGAGTTCCTTCTCCCAAGGGCTCTTGCTTTATGCATTTGGTTGATTAGTCTCTTATATCACATCTACAGGGGTTCTCTCTCTCTCTCTCTCTCTCTCTCTCTCTCTCAATCTTTCTCTCTTTCCCATTGTAATATATTTCAGTTATTTACATTTTGGTTGTCTGGTTCTGTAGAGCCTCCTACATTCCATATTTTGTTACCTGCGTGTGCAATTTTTAAACTTTTTCCTTATCTCTTGTAAAGTGGTAGTAGATCCAGAAACTTGTTAAACTCAGGTTTGATGTTGTGTTAAGAATCCCTTAGAACTGATGTGTGTTTTCCGCTGTATCTTCAAAGGGTGTATATTATGTGGTTGTTTCTTTTTTTGGTGACATTCAGATTGATCAGTGGATTGGAGCATGGTTAGCCTGATTTATTCTTTATAAAGTTTATCTAAGGGTTATTGCTGCTAGATCCTTTATTTCATTAGGGTTTGCAAAATACTAACATTCTAATTCTATAATTTCTTGGTTTTTTTTATTGGCTGGAATTCTATTACAAATAAAAACTGGTACCCATCAAGCATTCGATGACTCTTAGGTATAACATGGGCAGGAAAGACAACATAAAGTATTCTTTTCACTTTACCAGTTTTCTGAATAATGACTTGGTTCTTCAAAAGCGACTAACAATGTTGTTGTAGTTTTTATTTTTTAGTGTAATTATAAAGATGTGGATTTAACTTACTTAATATACTTCGACCCATTATGGTTACTCTCCTTTTTAACAGTCAAGTTATCTCATCTTTGGCTTATGGAACTACATATGTGTTGAGTACTAAGTTCTTTTACTATGACCCCAGTAACCTTGACTGACTTCCTTGTTTGCTGGATGCTACAAAATGTTCAAATGTTCCTGATTCATCTAGAACATTTTCTTCCCTGGATCTGGAGTAAGTTGTTTCTCCCAAGCAGCCCTGTCGTATTTCGGAAAATGACATTTAGAGACCACAGCCTGGAAGTTAGAAGTGGTCAGTATAACTAGATTGATGACTCTTTCTTGGTATATTTAATAGAAGTAGAAAATATATTTTCTTTTCTGGGAAAAATGAAAGAATTTATTGAGATGTTTCCAGATCAAATTTATGATGCTGCAGTGTTAACATCTTTTATTTTATATTTACCTATGATTTCTCTTATGTTAAAAATCATCACCTAAATGTAACAGTTCACAATAACAAATGGAATGTTAATACTCTTAATATGATTCCTGAAAATAGTTTAAAACATCCTCATAATTCTTCTTGACCCTAAGATATATCCTGACTATGGGTGTATTACTACATTATACTGTTTTAATGTCACTTGAAATATATTCTTCCCTATGATTAGGTCAACTCATTACATAGATTCATTTGTTAATTTTGATTTGTTTTAGGGCCTGTTTTTAAATTTTAATTTTGCTTTATAATTTTGCACACGCACACATACACACAGTAGAGTTGGCAGTCATTTTACTTATTTTTAGAAGTTCTTTAAATTTAGGGAAATTTACACTTTGTGATATAAGTTGCAAATATTTTCTTTATTGTCATTGAGTTCGGTTTTTTTTTTTACTTTTTTGTCATGCAAAAGTTTTTTAAAAAGTAATCTAATACGTCTATTGTTTTCTCTTATTGCCTCTGGATATTGAGTTACAGTTTGTAAGGTCTTTCTCATCTCTGGTTAAGGGAAATTCACTCGTGTTTTCTTCAAGAACTTGTATTGATGCCTTGTGTCCAATGTTAGGTATGGATCCAATTTTATCCTCTTTATCTAGTTACTCTGTTACGACTTGATAAGAAGTCCACCATTTCCCCTCACGTTTTCTATGCTAAATTTTTACCTGCATTAAATTTATTTCTGACTTTTTTACTTCGTTTTATTTGTTTATTCATATGCTTATACCATGTTCTTTTAACTGACATAACCCTAAACTTATAAATTAACCTGGGGAAAACTTACATCTTTATGAGATTGAGTTTTTCCATTCAGAAATATGTTTTTTTCAATTTGGTCAATGCTCCTTGTTTATCTTTCAATGATGTTTTAAATTTATCATCTCATAGGTTTTATATTAACTTACTTCGGTTCTGCTGAGCTCAAATTTGTGGCATGATGTTTCTCATTACTTTAGAAAATTCTTGACCGCTATCTCTTAAAATATCACTCCTATCCCATTTTCTCTTTCCTGTCCTTCTGGAATTCTGATTACATGAATGTCAGAATTTTGACACTGTCCCACATGTTTTCATAGCTCCTTTTCATTTTCCACATGGTTCAGTGTAGATATTGCTTATTGACATGTCGTAGAAATAACTAACCTCTTCTACTGTGTACCAATTGCTGTTGAGTACCTAATTCCAGTTTTTGTAAATTTTTTTGTTTTTTTCAGTTCAAGAATATTTATTCTTTTTGAGAGATTTCATTTCTTTATGAGATTTTCATTTTTAAAATCGATTTTCACCACATTTAGCCCTTCTAACTAATCATATTACTCAAAGCAATAAAGTCCTTGTCTGCTAATTCCAATATTTGGATCACCTGTGAGATGGTTTCTATTGTCACATTTTCCTTCACATTTTCAGCCATATGATTCTGCCCAGTGATTTTGTTACTTAATGCTGAAAGATGCTAGTAAAATGTTTAGCATTTCTCAGTGGTGCTATCTTCCTCCAGAGAGACTTCACCTCTCCCTCTGCTTGGCAGGTAGTGTCTTAATCCAAGCATTCATGAGACCATTAGAAGCTGAGTTGTAGCTTTAGTAAGACTCTGTTGATCGCTGAGTAACCTTCCTCGTAAAAAGTTAGAGCTGCCCTATTGTTTTCTATTGCCTCAGTAACAAATTACCACAAAGTTAGTGGCTGGTAACAACACAGCTTACGTTCTTACAGCTCTGTACGTGAGAAGTCTGACACAGCTTTGACTGGGCTAAGATCAATGTGTGGACAGGGTTGGCTTCCTCTCAAGAAAATCTAGGGGGCAATCTATCTCCTTGCCTTTTCTCCTCTCTCGAGGCCACCTGCATCCCTTGGCTCATGGCATCTTCCATCTTCAAGGCCAGCAGTGTACCAGCCTCCCATCTCTCTATTTCTCTACTTCTGTGGCAACACTGCCTTTTTCTGCTTTTGACATCACTGCCTATCTGTTACAAGGACCCTTGTGATTAGATTGGACCTGCCCGGATAGTCCAAGATAGTCTCCCTATTTCACAATTCTTAATTAATCACATGTGCCAAGTCCCTTTTGCTTTATAAGGTACCGTGTGCTTAAGTTCAGGGACTAGCGTGTGGACATCTTTGGAGGCCACTGCTCTGCCCATCACAAGGCTACCAAGTAGGGCTGCCAGCCTTAACAATTACAAATATAGCATTTCAGATAGACAACAAATAATTTTATACCTTAAGTGTGTCCTACTGAGTACCTGGATCACACTCATAAAAAAGGTTATTGTTTATCTGAGAGTCAGACTGAACTGGGCCTTGTTCTGCATTTTTTCTGCACATTCTACCTTCAACGCCAGCAGTAAGAGCCTGACCTACTCACTGGGACACTCCTTCTGGTTGATCCTGAGCTCTGATCCTTGTGTCTTCAACAGAGCAAGATGGCCAATCACTCAAATATGCTTTTCCGAAACTTTTCGCTTAGCTTCTTAAACTCCAGGATTAGGTAAATATCTCACAGGCAAAACAACCCACGTGCTAGGCCCAGCTCTCTGAACGCCTCTCTCACCAGGATCTGAGTTCATCAGGTCTAATTTTACATTTCCGGCCGAAATGACCCTTGCAGTCTCTGCTGGTTGCTCTCTTGTTTTGTGGTGGCCTCTGTCTGGGGAAAGCTCGGCTTCTTTTCCTGCACCAGAATCAGCAACTGTTCCCAGGGACAAAGTGGCCACTGTCCACTGCTCAGCCCCTTTCAGAACTTTGAAGCCTGGGTCCTGCTCATTTCAGCCCTCCCCTCCCCCATGCACTCAGTGGAAGTTTCCACCATGTTCCATCCTGCACACCAGCCAGTCAGGCCTTCACGTAGCACACCTGGTGGTTGCCCAGTATTGTCCCAAGTGCAAAAGTGGCGGGTGGGCAGCAGCGGGCCAGGTGGAAAGATCGGAGGTGGTGTGGCGACATCCCAGGGAGAAAGCATCACTGTCCAGGGGGCGTCGGAGACCTCGGCAAGCCCGTTTGTCCTGGCCCTGAGCCAAGTAGGCCCCTCTGAACAATGAGAGGTTGGCAATTGTCCCTTCCTGGACACTTGGCTTTCCTTTCAGGGAAAGTCAGTGAAACCGAGGCCCAGGCTGTCCTTGGAGCTTCGTCCTGGGCACAACAATTTAACGAAGGGAAATTTTAATGTAGTGATTTTAAAACGTTTGCCTTCCCGTGATTGCCCTCCTCTGTCAACAAATACATTGTCACTGCTTCTCTAGTGACAGTTGTGGGGTTGGAGGTGATTGGATATCCACGGTCAAAGGTGAGAGGCCTCCAGTGTGGGGCTCTTCTTCCTTCCTCTTCTCTTTCTGGGGTATCTGCTTTGCACCCAGAACGCCATTTCCTGCTTTTGGACACCAGGCCTCCATGCCCTGGGTTGGGGGAGCTATAATCTCTCTCCTCTCCATTAGCAAAACGGCTGGCTCAGGGGATTCAAAACTAATTTACACTGAGGAGGGAAGGCAGGCAAATTAATGGATGGGACTTTATCTCACTCTGGGGTGTCTCCATTGTGTGGGGCTTAGAAAAGGCCTGAGCTCAAAGCCTGAAGCACAGACCAACTCAAATTGCTCCCTGAGGCAGGAGAGGATTTGGGGCACAGGGTTGGGGCTTTTTATTATTTTTTTTCCCTGTCTTGAAATTTCAAAACATTGTTCATAATGGGATGCTCAGAGCAAAGTCAGGGTTTGAATCAATAAAATATTTTCAAAGGGAGCCATGCATTTCCCAGGCAAGATGACTATTTGGGGAAAATATTGAGTTGATCCCAGGGATTACAGAAACACAAATGTTCTTTACGAATCACTTCCTATATGACGACTACATGTACCACAGTATTCCACGTAGCGTCATGGAACAGAAGAAAGACATTGTGTCGAACTAAGGAAATCTGAATAAAGTATGGACTTTAGTTACTAATAATGTATCAACTGTGTTTCATTAGTTATGAAAAATATAGCACACTAAAGTAAGATTTTAATAATAGGGGAGACTGCGTGCTGGGTAGATGGAAACTTTCTGTACTATCTTCACAACTTTTCCAAAAATCTAAAATTATTCTGAAATAAAAGGTTTATTTTTAAAAATGATTTCATATACAAATAAGGTGTTGAAAAGCAAAGGAAGGTGGGACAATGAAAGGTTACACTCATGACTAAAGCTATTAAACAGAATAGGAATATTAATATTCTGCACAGATTTACAGAAATTATGTCAGCGAATCATGTTCTAGAAATAGCACAGTGGAAATAGAGCATTTCGAGTGGGGAGAGCAATGTCACAGAGCCCAGCAGCACCACCAAGTCCTTGCTCACTTACAAATAACCCTGAGAAACTTTCTGTGAATGAAAATGTGTATAATTCCCAGTTTTTAAAGAGCTATGGGCTGAGAGCCAAAAAATATTCTCGGGTTCCATTCTTTCAGTATCCTAAAATTAACCCATTAGAATGAACTATTCTACTCAGCTGTTTGAAATAGGGTGTCTATCTCTGAAAGCAACCATTTTATTCAAGTTTTTTTTTGAAATGTGACATTCGATTCTCTTTTCTACTGTTTTTATGAAAAATTGCAAGCATACACACAAAAGTAGATAGGAAGGTCTAACAGACCCTATTTGCCCATTACGCAGCTTCATCCTGTCTGAAGACACACCAATCTTGTTTCAACTATCCCTTCTATGCCCTTGTTTTTTTCTCTAGAATACTATAAAGTGGTTCTAAGATATCAGAGTTATTTGCTGTTTAAGTATATGGACATTCTAGGCACTCTTCTGTAAATATTCATGGAGCACCTACTTGTGAGGCAGCCATTTTAGGAGGCAAGCATACAGAGGAGTCAGATATTGGTCCCACTTGAAAGAAGGAGCTTGGTTCAGTAAGAGAGCAGAGACATAAACATAATAACCCCAATTCGCAGTACAAAGGGATGGACGCTGTGGTAGAGGCACGGAGTAGGGTGGAGAACTATAGTCAGGAAGGCCGAGAGAAATCTTGGTGGTAGAGGCTGCATCTGGCCCAGACTGTAAGTGATGAGCAGAATTACATGTGCAGCAGATGAAGGGCGAGGAAGGGCTGGCCCTGCTCCTGGGCTGTGCCCACCCCCAGCTTCTTCAGACACACACAGGGCCAGGGGGCGTCTCAGAAGAAAGCATGTCTCAAAAATACAGATCCACCATAACAGGCCAAATATGAGAGACAACTTCAGCCTAATTTGATAAGAGACAACCTAAAGAAAGTTAAGTTTTCTATGATCCTGACAGAATGGGGACTCAGAAATTAAGTGATTATAAACTTAAGATAATTCTACTTCTTGCTAGCACTAGATTCCTGGTTTGTGATAGACACCTGCTGTGAGTATTTGAAGATGTTGGAGTGAGAATAGATAATTATGGCATTAAGGTTTGGCTTGGAGGTAGCAAAATGTCAAAGAATGAAAAGTATAGCGACAGAGAAAACCTTAGAAATGAGGAAAGCCACTTCCTCAGGATGTCTCTGTTGAGGTATGAAGGAAAACTGTGGTGGGGGGCGGGGAGGGTGCACCTGGGTGGCTCAGTCAGTTAAGCATCAGACTTCAGCTCAGGTCATGATCTTGCAGTTTGTGGGTTCGAGCCCGGCATTGGGCTCTGTGCTGACAGCTCAGAGCCTGGAGCCTGCTTTAGATTCTGTGTCTCCCTCTCTCTCTGCCCCTTCCTAATCACACTCTGTATCTCTCTGTCTCTCAAACATAAATAAACATTGAAAAAAAAATTTAAGGGGGGGCCTGGGTGGCTTAGTCGGTTAAGCGTCCGACTTTCGCTTAGGTCATGATCTCACGGTTCGTGGGTTCGAGCCCCGCGTCGGGCTCTGTGCTGACTGCCAGCTCAGAGCCTGGAGCATATTTCAGAGTCTGTATCTCCCTCTCTCTCTGACCGTCCCCTGCTCACTCTCTCTCTCTTTCCCCTAGAAATAAATAAAAAAATATTTAAAAAAAGAAACTTATTAAAAAAAAAGAAAAAAATTTTAAGAAAAAAAACTAGGGATGAGAAAGGAAGAAATGATTATCATAAAAACATGATTTTTCTCAGGGAAGTGGAAGCAAGATCGTGTGCCAATCCCGGGAGCCAGATGGGACTGGAAGCAAAGGACTTGGCCAGCAACGCGATTGCCGTGATACACTCTCCACTCCAGGGTCTTCCCTGCAATTTCCAGCCAACTAGTGATCGGGCAAGACCACGTGGCTTGTCCTGGCCCACAATAGGTGAGCTAAATGACTTCTGGTTCTTCCATGATGAGGCACTGAATGGCCAGGGCGCTACCTTCAGCCTCCTTTCCCCCCGCACCCTCGGGAACCATATGGTGATATGGCGACAAAGGTAGAGGAAAGCTCCGCTGATAGGTATGTCTGGCCGTCATGCCACTGAGCTGTGGACTGTCGTTCTAGCATCTTGAGTTTTCTCTGCTGCCGCAGCAGAGCAGAGCTCATCCTCACGAGCGCCACCCTTAGGGTCCAGCTGAAGCTTCTCTACATTGTAGCCGGCAGACCGAGGCAGAGCCTGTGGCCCCCTCTAACGTGTGTCTGCTGAACCTCTTCAATCAGATAAAACTCTCAACAGAGGCTGTGTCTCACACCCCCCTCAGAGGACCTAACAGCCTTTTACAAAGATTCCCTGAACGCGAAAATGGATGGAAGAAAGAGCCTCAGAGATTGACCTTTTGGGATTCTCATGCCTCAGAAAGAGCAAAGAAGAAACCTTAGACATTTCAGTTAGAAAAATAAGGCGGGGATCTAAAGAGATAACTCTGGGAAGGGTGTTTGAGTTTTCAGGATCATCATATTCATTGCGTTCGAAAACAATGCAACAATTGTGTAGAATGAGTTCCCACAGGCAAAACTTCGGTGTAAGTATCAGATCTGGGGCCAGGACACTGACTCAGGCACCATACCGATTTTAAAAATTATACTTACTTCTGAGTGGTTCCCCCAAATATTTTGATCAACTATACAGTTTCAAAGCAACTGTAGATGTGAGTCCTGGATATGGTACAGTCGTGGGGAATGTTTCAAAAACAACAAAATCATTATGGAATCAAGACATTTTAGAGACGATCTTCAGGTATCATAAACCTTTGTAATTGGAAAAATAAAGCAGATCTTGCCGACAGCTCTGACATTAGGTCAGCAAGTTTTTCCATCTTTTAAGTGCCTACAAAACTCAGGGGAGAGAACATGGAGGAAATACAAGGAACAGCCTAAGAAATTACGACCACGAGTAGAATTTCATAATGCTGTAACAGACACAGCAGTTTACTACTTGAAAGAGTGAACTGAAATAACCCATGATTTTTTTAATTATAGAAGATAATAATTACAATTAACATTTGTATAGCATTGTGTAAAGAAATGTACTTCCCAGTAAATCATGCCATTTTATATTTCTTCCAACGAATGCCTGGGGTAGGTTAAATGATTCGTTCTGGTTGCAGTAAAGAAAACGAAAGGCTGCGGATACTGTTCACTTTTTGTTATAGGAAGATTGGCAGAAATTAGGTGTCAGAGTGGGTGCTCTGCCGAGCCCCACTTACTGCTGGAGCAAACGCTGAGTAGGAGGCTGGAATGGTCAGCAGGACCAGAAGAATCCCCTTAATTCCCCTCATCTGTGGGCTGCTTGGTCTGGTCTCTTGGGGGGATCCTTACAGTGTGGTGGCTGAAAACCAGGGAGCAGGGAACATCTACCAGTGGATGATCTAGGTCAGGACTGAGCCATGTGGCTTCTTTTTTTTTTTTTTTTTTTATTTTTTTTTTTTTTTTTTTTTTAATTTGTTATGTTTATTTATTTTTGAGAGACTGAGAGAGACAGAGTACAAGTGGGTGGGGAGCAGAGAGAGAGAGAGAGAGACAGAATCTGAAGCAGGCTCCAGGCTCCGAGCTGTCAGCACAGAGGCCCATGCGGGGCTCAAACGCATGGACTGAGAGATCATGCCCTGAGCCAGAGTCGGCGCTCAACCAACCGAGCCACCCAGGTGCCCCAAGCCACATGGCTTCTTAGGTGCACCTGACATTACTCATGTTTTTCAGGTGAAGGTCTAAAGACAGAAGAGACGTTTGCTTATGTCGCAGGCTGAGCCTAACCGTGTGTAAGCTTTAAATGTTTTTCAATTCTTTATGAGAGCCTCAAGCATTTTTCAAGCCTTCTAAGAAGTGGAATCTTAAAATTACCTTTGAGGCTCACTGTCCCTTTGTTCTAGGAAAAGACAGTGGACTAGCCCTCCTCAGTGAGGCAGATGTAACCTTAGGGGAGTAGTCTGAAAGGGGGTGAGCAGGTCTGTATTGGTCGGCTGGGATGTGTTGGGTCTCTTAGCACATCTATGTCTCTTGCAAAGATGGGAAGGTTTCTAAGTTTGGATTAATAGTACAGACTAACTAACTGGTAGTTCTGACCTCGCTCTGTTCTATCACCGGAGCTCACCATCTCGTGGCTTCTTCACTGCGTGTCTGTTTGCAGGAGACGCACACCCTGATACAGTGGTGAGCTAAGCCTTCTCTTCTTGGCGGCAGAACTTGAACAGGAATCAGGAAGAATTTGGTGAAGCTCACTGAGGATTGGATTTTTGTTCTCTCACAGATAACGTTATTTAAAAGTGAACAGCCCAGGTTTTTGTAAATCTATTGATAGGGAGCTATAGCAGCATTTTCTTGAGGCTTTAGGTCTGACCACACCTGTGGAAAGAGTGGGATATTTCCTAAAAGGAAGGAATATCTGTATCGTCAATTATCCTGGACAAGATGATGACCCTAAGAAAGAAATGAGGAAGCCGGCTTTAGATGGGGTCAAGAAACAGCTCTCTCCTTTCTTGAAACTAATTTTGGCCAGCACTCTGGATTCAAATGCTGGGGCGAGGGGCAGGGAAGTCACCTATGTTGTGTGGAGTGAGCTGGGTGCTAAACAGGGAGCTGGTTCGATGAATGACCCTGAGGACTGTCTGTGTTATAATCTGCATATTGCTATTTGCATTAATAACAGTATGTATGTGAGCACTCTTCTTCCTTTAGCTCTGAATCCCCAGTATAACCTTGTTAGAAGTTATGGCTTTGCTTCTGTTGTGAGTAAGGAATTTCTGAGAAGTGGCCTGTCTCCAGCTTGACATTGGGTACGAGAGGGAAGAAGAGGAGTGGGAATGAACTGCCATGCCTACTGGATTGCTGACCACAGCTGTGCTCATCAGCAGAGGCAGCAGCCTGGCAGCCAGGAGACAAGCTGGGAGCAGAGGAATGAAGCCTTGGAATCCGTGGCCCTAGAGGCTCCAAAACCAATGGGCAGAGAGAGTTTGGCCAATAAATTGGTGAGGTCTCAGATCATTGAATTGGGATATACTTAGAAATGGGGTAGATCCGGGGTGCCTGGATGGCTCAGTAGGTTAAGCATCTGACTCTTGACTTAGGCTCAGGTCATGATCTCCCAGATTTGTGAGTTGGAACCCCACGTAGGCCAATGTGCTGCTTAGGATTCTGTCTCGCTTCCCACCCCTCTCTGTCCCTCCCCTCTGTGCACACTCTCTCCTGCTCTCTCTCTCTATCAAAAGTAAATAAATAAACTTTTTTTTTTAAAAAAAGAAATGGGGCAAATCAAAAACCATTTCTGTCAAGAAAAAAGGTATGGGAATGGGGCATCTGGGTGGCTCACTTGGTTAAGCGTCTGACTCTAGGTTTCTGCTCAGGTCATGATCTCACAGTTTCATGAGCTCAAGCTCCGTGTCAGGGTCTGCACTGGCAGAACTTGCTTGGGACTCTCTCTCTCTCTCTCTCTCTCTCTCTCTCTCCCTTACCCCCCCCCCCAGGCCCTCTCCCACTCATGCTGTCTCTGTCTCTCTCAAAAGAAAGAAATAAACTTCTAAAAAAATTTATTTAAAAAAAAAGGAAGAAGGTATGGGAAGGAAAATGAGCCCAGTGGTTGATATGTTATTATTCTGCTGAAAAATATGGGGTTAGGATCATGGCAATTTCCTTTTTATTTGTAACTATATTTATAGGAGAAAGAGATAAATCACAAGAAAACAATCAGAGTTTAATATTTTCTAGGATGTGTTCCAGCAATTCTGTGTCCAGAAAAATTACTTGAAACATGTTAAGTTTTTTTTTTTGAGTGCTTCTACTGTATCATGCTTATTAAGATTAGAAAGGAAACAAAAGTATTCTGCAAATGCTTTTCATGACAAATACTAAAATGTTATGCTAATGTCATTAATAGGTAATATTTATTGTAAAATATGCAGTATTTATTATAGTTTTTCTAGGTCTAAAAGTAAGTGCATTCAGGCTTTATGAACAAAGAAACTTTATTTTGTGACTACTAATTATGCTTTACACCTGGCAGACTCCAGGTAAATCGAGGCATATGAGAACATGTGGATGACACATCTTCCTCTAACAGGGAAAAAAATTCTAGTAGGGGAAAATAACCTCTGAAGACAGAGTCTACCAATTTTAAATGCCATCATCTTTTATTCCTACCACCTCCTGAGCTGGGTGACTTTGTACACGATGAAAGCCAACTCAAGCTCAGTTCATTCATTCTTAAAATGGTGGTAATCAGGGGCGCCTGGGTGGCACAGTCAGACTCTAACTCTTCATCTCGGCTCAGGTCGTGACCTCACAGTTCATGGATTTGAGCCCCACATCTGGCTCTGCACTGATGACATGGAGCCTGCTTAGGATTCTGTCTGTCCTTCTTTCTGCCTATCCCCTACTTTTGAGTTTTCTCTTAAAATAAATAAATAAAAACTTAAAAATTTGTTAAAACATTTATCTATTTTTGAGAGAGACATAGACAGAGCACAAGAAGAGGAGGGACAAAGAGAGAGGGAGACACAGAATTTGAAGCAAGTTCCAGGCCCTGAGCTGTCAGCACAGAGCCTGACATGGGGCTCAAACCCATGAACTGTGAGATCATGACCTGAGCTGAAGTTGGATGCTCAACCAACTGAGCCACCCAGGCTCCCCAGAAAGTTAAAAAAAATTTTTTTAATGATGGTAATCATAGTTCTACCTCACAGCTCTTTTAAGAGCTATGTGGTAAGATTCAGAGAGTATGACACACAGCATGTGCTCAGTAAATATCTGCTCTTGTTTCAGCACTGTGGTCTGGTCAAAAGCACTTCTGTAGTGATACACAGCATCAGGCCTGTATCTTATGTCATTTACACTGTAGTCATGATCATATAACCTGTGTTATAGATCTGCTTTTTCAGAGCACTCAGCTTACCTACGAAAACACTTCTTTGCCCTAAAAAATTCTAATCACTTGATAACCTTTATCATCATAAACTGTGATTTTTTTCCCCATTACCAGAATTACGTGGATATTTCTGAAAGTAGCAGAGATCCTATATTGAGGAGGGTGTTAGGACTTTGTATACCATGCCCCCAAATCTATGTACGTGCTCACAGACACAAATTTGCAAGATATTTTTAAGGAATTATCTATGTGTTCCACTTGAAAGAGAAAAATTACTCCCCACCAGAGCAGGGAACGCGTGCAGAGAGCGCGTGCAGTGGAAATGCCTGCAGCTCCCTGGAGGGGCCTGAAAGCTTGAAGCTGGGGGGCCCTCCTGGTCTCCCCATCAACCTCCTCCATGACTTTGGCAGAGCCACACAGGGCGTGGAACCAAAAGCTTGCCCACACGATAGCATGGTTATCCTGGCATGAGAGCCGGTGTTGTGTACTGGCATGCAACTTCAAAAGAACTAGGAAACAAAAGCAGATGTGGGTTTTGACCTACACTCTGGGAGTTGGGAGAGGCAAGCATGCCAGAAGAGGGAGAAATACCCATTTTATTTTAAGCAAAGTATACAACTACTCGAAGTAGGTGGTTTGCAGCACTGACGCTTTTATAAAGTGAACCAGACCTCACATATTGCCTTCCTTCCTCCCAAGTGTATTGATTTGACTCGGGGTGTCTCAAGAAACACATCTTTGGGGTCCTCTTTATGATTCTCCCCTCCGTTTCCCCATCCACCAAATAGAGATCCATTGGTGAGAATAGAAGTCTCTTTCTATTTGAAGATTAATAAGGCCCTTGTTATAATCTTCTCTAAAGAGCGCCCTAGGAGCCCCATGACACAATATGACTTGTAACATCTGAGGATTGTCTTCCTCTTCTGCCAGCAACATCGGGATGTTTCTCGGCAACGTGAAGAATCAGCCAGGCCCACTCAATTCCATTTGCTTGTCAGACCTGAGGGACACTGACGGCTCAGCCTTTAGGGACCTCTGGCGTCTAGGCTGCTGAGGAACAGAAAGTACCAGCTCCCACAATGTAGAGGTAGCTGCGAAATGAGAGGGGAAGAAGGGCAGAGAGCTGTAGCAGAATCGTGGCACCCAGCCACCGGCACGGGAAGCCAGCAGGGCACCTGAGGAACGGAAACAACATGCCTCGGAGTAGTTGTCTCTCATCTTAGAAGCCTTTGTCCAGGAGCGTGTGGTGTGGACAAGCTGTCGAAGCCCTGGAACAAAGTGATTACGTCTTTCATTTTGAAAACTTATGAAATAGCTGATCAAGGAAGGACTCACTTTAGGGACAGATGCAGAGGAGAACAGGCCAAGAGGAGAAGGCAAGGAAGTGCAAGTGGCAGAACTTTGACTAGGGACACGCGTACTAAAGGATTTAAGGAAGGAGGGGGTGCATTCTCTTTTCAGTATCTTTGAAGAAATTTCTCCCCCTAGCTTTTGGGGCCCTTCTAAGTCTTCCATACAAATCAACACAGCCTTTCAATGCAGGTGCTTCTTGGTGCTTAGCTGGGCCCCCTTTCCTTGTCATGTTACACACTCTTCCTGGGCGACCCCAAATGCTGCTATGGTTTTGTAGCTACCTGAATGCTGAGGATTCCTCCAACTACAACCCTAAGTTAGACCCTTCTCTTGAGCCTCGTGCTATCCCCCTAAGTGGGCTTTGCTGCCTGATGTCTCCCGGAGACGTCATACTCAACATGAGAAAGACAACTCACCAGTTTTGTGCAAGCTTGTTCTCAAAGCCTGCCTCTTCCTTCTCTATGTCATGTCTTTTCCGACAGCATGATCACTCTCCCAGGCCAGAAACCTGAATGAACTGAATGTCTTCCCCTCCTTTCTCATGACCATGACTTTAGCTCAAACCGCGTGCCTTTCTCACCTGGGTGGCTCTCTGAAATCCCCATCTCTGGTCTCATCTCCTTCTAGTCAGTTCTTCACAGTGTCAGCACGGTATTATGTATGCAAGATTAAACATACTGTGTAATAGGGGTCTTGCTCTTGTCTTGGGAGCTTTGTCTGGAGCCCCACTGCTGAGAACAATAGGCTACTCTGAAGAGCCATAGACGTGCTAGGCACTCCCTTCCAGAGCTTCCTGAGCAGTGGCCAAATGAGATTAAGCTCTCTCACTCCCACCAGTGTACCCAGCAAGTATCCACAGAAGACTGGGGCTCATTAGTTCACTGGAGAGAACAGGGGATCGCTGAGGACTGGGGTGAAGGGAAAGAGTGCTTTGACTTTTCTCCTCTTTTCCTCATAGGGAGAAGAGAAGACTCTGTCCCTCAAGTCAAGGGTGTGGGATGTAAGAGAATTTTTCATGACAAGTAGAGGTGACTATGAAGAAAGATAATGGAACCTCACTACCCAGCTAGATGTTTCCTGAATGACATTAACTTGGAGCAAGCCACCCGGAGTGGAGCACAATAGGGAATTCTAAGAAGAACTTGACTTGCACCCCCTGGCGTCTGCCAGCACGTGTGAAATACAGGCAGATGACACTCAAAGAGAGGAAGAGACAAAATAGTGCATAGGCCTGGGCTCCCAGCAGGAATATACAAATTTTCATGGGAAAATGTGTGCCAGAGAAAAGAAGCTGAACTATAGCCATCTTTAAGGTATCCTGACCTACCAGGAGTGAGTTAATGGGGGTGTACTCTTAAAGGCAGGGGCTGGGGAGATATCACCAGAGATGATCTCTAGAATACATCACCTACATCAGAGAAGTATGCAGGACTGAGATTTTACGGAGTCTTCTGAGGAAATCTGAAAACGCACCTACGAAAGAAACTTTCCCCCTTTCCTTTAATCCTTCTTTCCTTCCAATCTAGTCCTGAAGGGCCCAGAAACAAGAAGGGTAGAGTAGATCCCAGCTGCATGCTCCAATCTCCAAGTGGGGACTGAGCTGAAGGACAGAAGAAGCTATGGATTGACCGTGAGATTGGTGTTTTGGTTTAGTTTCTACTGGGCTTTTCATATCTGTAAATGAGTCCATTGTCAAAGTAAGACTGTTCTTAGAGCTGAACGTGACTGGCAACCTACAGAATCTTCCTTGATGTTGTCAAAGGTTGAGAAAGGAAGGATCTGGCAGAACATATTTGAAAGCAGTCCTGAGAGAAAAACAAAGTCATGTCTCATATTCCAAAGTCAAAAATATCATGTCACTCCTCTGTTTAAAATCCCTCAGTGTCTTCCAAACATAACTCTGGGCATATAATAAGCATAAATGTTTTCTTAAAAAATAAATGAATGATCACATCCATATTACAAAAAAAAAAGGCAAAAAGCAAGCCCACACTTGATCACATATTCCTAAACTACAAAAAATACATTTTGATAACATTAAGTAGATCATGAATTGAACATCTCTCATTCTTCCTGGCTCCACCTGACATGCCCCCATATTTTGTTTATATCTGTATCTATATCATATAGCAAAATCCAGATGCTTATCCACACTTTATCTTACATCATCGATGAAAAGATAGGGAGAGATGTTTTAGTTTATAGCCTTCAGTACTTTGAAAGCTCACAGAATGTGTCATATTTCATCAGTAACCGAGAAAAGAGAAATGAAGCAAATTGTTAGCTGTTGATATTTAGTTATCAATACTTTTGAGATATATAGAGATAGTTTCACATGCAGCACCTCATAAAAGACCCTTCCTTTTGTCTCAGTCCATTTCAACTTTGCTGATGACCATCTCGTGAAATGTGGCTGAAGCCAATTCCAGCCTCTGGTGGTCTGCCCTCCAGCTAGGGGGCTAATGGGACCCTCTGTGGCCATCTCAGTGAACCCAATGGCAATTGTGTAGGCCAGCATCATTCGCTACCTTCAGAAACCCTATGCAAGGCCCAGGGAAACTTCCTGGAAAATCCTAGCTCCCAAGACTTGATGCAAGATCTTATTTTGGTAATTGAAAAAAAAAAGGTACCAATTCTTTCTATATCTTTTCATTCCCAACTTATCAGCCTTACAGATAATATCTTGGGCTGACACTATAGAAAGTTTTGGAAGTGCAAAAGGAGAAATATTTTTTTAATTACCCTGATATGTTTTTGTGCCATGGAACTCGACCAGACTCTGTGCTTGTGCACCATGACAAAAAGTGAAAGAGATACAACCCCAGTTTGTAACACCTCGTGATTTTATGTATTATATGTAAATGGATAATTATAACAGAGAATGAAAAACTTAGAAATAGACTCAAACACTCAAACATTCCCTAGCTCCTCATTTCGTCCTTACTGTGTCTTTGTTTTGTGATGTGCTGAACACTGGCCGGGCAATGAGAAAAACCCAAAGCTGAGACACCGTATCTGGGTTCAAGGAGAATTTGACTGACAGATGATTTATTAGGAAAGCCCAAATGAACATATTCTGGGCTCTTTCGCTTTGGAGAGCAGTGGCCTCATGACATGCCGGGTAAATTGCTCTGAGGAATAGCAAAGAGATGTTTTTGCTAATGGGAGACTTTCAAAAAGACACTGAAAATCTGTTGCCGTGTAACGTTTTGAAAAAAAAAATGTGTTATACATGAATCAGAATCTAGACCTCCTGAAATGAACAAGAGCTACAGTTAATAGCTTTTGAAATAAAAATGATCTGGAAAGTTGGTGAAAGCTAAAGCCAAAATATGAGGTAGAAAAGCACATAGGGAAGTAGTTTCATAATCTTAAGCAAGATGATTCCACCTCCATTCAAGGTGATTGATCAAAACTAATTTCTAATTTCTTATGTAATATTTACCAGGCATGATGTCACTGCAATCATGAGTCATATAAAAATGGAAATAT
This sequence comes from Crocuta crocuta, assembly GCF_008692635.1. Lineage (NCBI taxonomy): Eukaryota > Metazoa > Chordata > Mammalia > Carnivora > Hyaenidae > Crocuta > Crocuta crocuta. The sequence goes on from NW_027527955.1 coordinate 7,622,421, forward strand.
TTAGCCAAGGAGATACTCTTTGCTGAGTTCCAGATTGGAATCTCACACAAATACGGATATTTTCCCCTGCAAAGAAGTAACTTCTGGGGGATAGGGGTGGTGCTGTGGGATTTGTGGAGTCAAGATTGTTTGTGTGAATCAAGTTATTCCCGTCACAGCATTGCCTTTTAAATACACTGCTGGTCTTGAACCATGTTTGACCTTGCGGTTCCTTTAAAAAGAGTCCACAAGCATGTGTATTAATGAGTTCTCTTGGTCCTAAATATCATTAGCAAAATCATGTGAAGTCTAAATACTTCAAATGATGACATCCACACAGTTATGCTTGTTTTGGAAGTTCACTGCCAATAACTTAATAATGTTCATGATGCTTCATTGGTACGGGGTCTTGTAGATCTTTCCCTGGGATCAAGCCTTCCAGGTATGGTTTTACCATGTGTGGCAAGCCTTGTTAGCAGTAAAAATCAGGAGTTTTTATCAAACAGGTAAAGGCTCCTTCTGAAGCATGTATACATTATTTCAAATGATGTAAGCATGAATTCAGTGAAGAGTTGAATTAGATGTTCTGAAACTGATGCCTTAAGCCCGTTCTAAATTTTACGTGTTGGAGTGTGTTTACTACTGTGTGCTGACCATCACTCAATTATTCCAGAAAAATTTGAACTGAAAGGTAAATCTCCTTTAAAAGTTGAAGACTGAAATGTAGGAATCTGTCAGCAAAATCTCCCATCACTCCACTTAATAATCCTCATGATTTGTGGTTGCCAAATGGCCCATTGGCAAGAAGCACTTGTAAACTGGGCAGAGGGATGGCTCTGGACCAGGCATATGTAAGCATAGTTGACTGTCTGCCTCTTGCCTTTGTTTGGAGGTGGGTGAGGGGAGCTGAGTGGGCAATGAAATGGGGAAAAGCCACAAAAGCAATGGCAACAGACTTCTGAATGAGCCTGGAGCTGGTAAAACATGGGACTGGGTTGTCATAGCAGCAAATTTTTCATTAGACCACTGAAATCTCTTAATCTTAGGTAAGATCTCATTGGTCAACAAGTTTTGGGTCTACAATAAATTTGGGGACACTAATTGTCTCTTCCTCAGTCCTTCACTTTCCAGAGCCATCACCAGTCCTGTGTGTACCAATGCATTACCCCCAAGCCCGAGTCGCTGGCCTTCCTGCTTGCTCCCTCACATGCACACGCACCAGAACACATTCAAGAAACCCAATCTGGACCATCTTGACCAACTGCTTCTAGTCTACTTTCTGCAATGAGCTCTTTAAAGAAACATTTGATCCCTTTTAGAAATGAGACAAGGCCTGTTTATAAGCACTGGGCTTCATCTCCTGCCATTAATCAAGGAAGCTAACCTCCTTCACTGATGCTGTGTTGGCACCAAGAATAGCAAGAACTGTGTTGTGATGTGATTGATCCATCAGGAAAACTCTTTACCGGGTTGGGAGAGAGGCTGAGCTGTGAGTGACCAGGCTGGGGCAGTGAGCTACAGAGAGCCCCTGGTGCCCTTAGGCAACCCGCACTCCTAAACTCTCCATAAAGGCAGGGCCGTAGAGACAAAGGAATAGAAGCCTATGAATAATGACCCAAGATGACTGAATCATAAGAATGAATGTCAATGGGAGTCTGTTTTCTGCTCCCCTAAAGCCAACCAGCCAAGGTTGCCCTTCGGGTACTTCAGCAGAAAGGCTGATATCAAAAAGCACACTCCCCTTTTAGACACCTCCTTTTTTGGCATTTCAGATTCTGGCACCCACAGTCTTGGAAAAAGACGTTTCATTTTTTTTAAAGAGCTGGCTAAGAATTTTAGAGAAGGAGTATGCATCTTAAGTTTTGCACATACAAGGAGATGGGAGAAGGGTGGGGTTCAAGTGTGTGGGCATTTCAGCTTTTGCTCCCTGATTTCTTGGAAGACATCATATAGTGGTTCCAAGGCCTTCTGAAACATCCAGGCGTGGCTGTTGCAATGAATGGGCTGTCTCGGAGTTGGTGTCTGGGCAACTGTCCGTTTAGTTCGGTACAAACCAGAGCCTGTGACACAATCCGCGCCTTCAGGAGATTACCACACAGGATCATGAGAACGTGAACTCCACACAAGATGGGCCTGCAGAAATTGGGCTGGGGGCTTCAGAGGAAAGGGTGCTATTAGCTGGTTTGTAGAACTAACGATTCTCATTGGACTGTCATAAAGGTCAGGACTTTGAACTCTCTCATGTGGGAGTGCTTTTCAAAGCTCAACACTTCAAATTTTACCTTCATAATTTTTGACATCTCAGTGAATCATCTGCAATGGCGTTTACTTAATATTTTTAAATATCAACTCACTATCATTTACTTAGTAAATCTTTAAAAAATATGCTCCCTTTGACAACGTGAAACTATTTCAGAAGAAAGCTTTTAATCACTTGTTTAAGTGATTTACTTTAAAACTTTTGTTTTATTTTATCTCTTGATAGATGTTCCATTGTACATTAAAAGGACGTGTGTATTAAAATGAACATGTCCTTGTATTGCCTACAATCACTTTATATCCACCAGGTCTACCCGTCCTGCTCTTTGGGAAACACTGCGCCCACATGTGGTTTCCAAAGACAACATCTCTGTGGTCCCCTGCAGCAGAGGCCCGTGGCTTCCAAATGGAGAAGAGGCTTAAAAGGTGAGTGTCCCCAACAGGTGGCTTTGACTTCAAGCTATTGCAAGGTGTTTAGGAATGGTACTGCCACCTTTTTTGAAAGATAGTTTTGGAAAAGTAAACAATCACCAGTGAGGGCTTGGACACCAGTAGAATGGGAAAGGTCATGGAAAACTGGAGGCTGGGAACAAAGAGCTCAGATAAATGACACCTATTTAGCAATTTTGCTTCAAGCCAGAGTGCTCAAGGCAGGGATCTTTCATGTCACTGGCTAACCAGTCAGTAGTCACTGGCTCATCAGTCAGTACTTGCGGACTGTCCAATATTAACCGAGTGAAATATTAAATGCTGCTGTGGTGGCTTTGCCAGTGACAATTTGACCAGGCTGACATACATTTCCCCAAATTCCCTTTCTGGCAAATTTCTGATTAGAATGGGTCATAAGAAAGATTTCTTAGGGGATGAGAAAGCCCAAAAGGAATCAGTGACCATTTTGAAGCTCGCATGCATTGTGACGAATCTGCTGATTGACCTTACTGGTGTGTATCAGGATCCGGGTCTACAGCTGCCACACCTTCCCCGGATCTTCCTTTGGGCTCTCTGACTCCCTTATCAGGTGTGCGCACATTCAGTTCTGCAAGGAAAGACTAACTTCTGCAAAATACCTTCATCACCAGAGTCAGAGGCGACAACCACCGTGGAGGGTCGGCCTGTTCCTGTGGGAACCCAATTGTTCTTGCTCATAGTTTTCTCCTCTTGACCACATTACATCAGATGCAGAGACCAAGCCTCAAAGGGATGGCTAAACCAAATCCACAACTGTCTAAGCTATGGAATATATACATACATCCATATTAATCATTATATGTTTTTATGTATTTTTGCTAAAGCTGAGACGGTAAATGGCCAATACACTGTAGCCATCTACTGCTGTTCCACGGTGTGGTGGAGTGCTAGGTTCAGGACACAGAATGAATTTTGATACTTGCCATTTATCATGTATATGGTTTGATAAGCCACGTAAGTAATACTTCTCTTCTTCACAGATGTAGTGGAGCTCACAGGGTTTGTGGGTGTGTGAAGAGAGGAATGTATGCTTTCAAACAGTGGTGATGTAGCCTTGTTAATTAGCTCCTGTATTAGGATAACTAACATTTGCTTATGTAGCAAACAAATCTCAAACCTCAGAGGCTTAAGAAAGTAAAGGTGTATTTCTCGCTTGCAACATTGCCCAATGCAGGTTGACGGAAGGTAAGAGAGTGCGTAGACTTGGCTCCATGCTGTTACTTGGAGGCCTGGGCTCCCTCTTTCCCATTGATTCTAGGGCCTTGACCTCCTCTGCATTCAGCCATTCAAATAAAAACCATATGGGCAAACACATCTGCTCTTAGATTCCCGGCCTTGAATGTGCCTCACATGCAGAGGGGTTGGAAGATGTAGCCTAGCTGTGTTCATGAAGAAGAGGAATCCCAGATATTGGTGAGCACTATAAATCTCCGCTACAGAGCCTGGCATTGCTGAGGACTGTATTCACCCATGGAGGAATTCTTTTATGCCTATTGCACTCTGTTTAAAATCAAATGCCATGTAGAAAGGACATGATCTCTTTGAGGACTGACCATCTGTGTCAGAGACCAAGCTGAACACACTGCACTGAATATTTCATAAACACATTTAATCTTTCAATGCAATTGATCACAAAGGAAGGAGTTTATTTCAGTGCCGCTGAGTAAGCCAGAAAGAAAAGAATAACAACCTTTCAATGGAAAGATGACAATCAATAATTGTGTACGTCATTCACGCAGCCAGGTCATTTGCTTCCTTTTTATTAAGTCCGGATCGACTAGTGTGCTCGTATGCCTCAGTTACAGTCCCCCCTAAAATTACTCAGGGGCTAAGGTTTGCTATTTCTTGCTCATGCTTTATGTACAACACAGTTGGCAGAGGTCTCTGTTGATTACAGTCACTCATAGACCCAAGATCTTCCTCCACACATGTTGTTATAATTACTAGGGCAGCAAAGATTACAGCCTATATCTGAAATGAGCAGACAGCACTTCTGCTCACATTTCATTGGCCATAAAGTTCACGTGGGTGGGTGTCCTCACTTCAAAGGAGGCAGAGCATGTCCAGTAAGAGAAAAGAATCGATACATGGGTCAATGTGTCACACTCACACACCTTCTCCTTATCCCTTGTTGGGAGAAAAAGCGAGTGAGTGAGGACAGTGCAAAAGAAGAAGACAGATAGAAATTGGTTGTCCAACGATTTGGAGGTACTTCAGACTTTGTTGATAGAAAAAACAATCTGGATCATCAGACAAAACTTACAAGTACTGTTAATGTCATATTGACCTTGAATGCCAAAGGCAAAGCTGTAGACAGCCCGAAACCTATTTTAAACAGCAACATGGATGAATCTCAGAAGATTTATGCTAATTGAAAGAAGCCAGAAACAAAAGACTACATACTGCATGATGCCATTTAAAGGAAGCTTTAGAAAAGGCGCAAGTACAGTGTTGGGAAGATGAATGACTGCCAAGGACTGGCGTGTGGGTGGAGAAGATTGGCTGCAAGGAGATGTGAGGACCCTTTTTAAGGTGATGGAAACACTGTATATCTGGATTGTGGTGGTGGTCACCTCACTGTAGCCCACCATCGTCTGCAGTATTGCCTTCTGGGGTCTCAGGTACCCCCAGTCAACAGCGGTGTGGAAGCAGAGTATCCTCAGAAGGTCATTAGTAGCCTAAGACTATGTCACAAAGTCTCCATCCCACACCTCATTTCATCCCATCACGTAGACATTTGATCATCTCACCTCCACACAAGAAGGATGATTACAGTACGTAGGTATCTTGAGCGAGATGCCACATTCACATAACTTGTATCAAAATATATTCTTATAATTGTTCTATCTGACTGATGATGTTGCTAATCTCTTATGGTGCCTAATTTATAAATTAGCTTTTATCGTTGGTATGTATGCAAAGGAAAAAACACGGTATATACAGGGTTTGGGACTATACCCAATTTCAGGCCTCCACTGAGGATCTTGGGACACACCTCTGCAGATGAGAAGGAACTACCATATGCACTCATGCAACTCATCAGATTGTACTCTTAGAACTGGTGAATGATTTTATTGTACATATATTTTATTCTCATAAAATGCCAGTGCTTTAGAGATCTTTTTATGTATATTTTTGTAGACATTGTTTTCAACTTTGGTTTGTATTTGAACGGCGTTTTCTTGAAAACTTGCACTTAGCATTTGAAAATGGAACAGCTTAATCGAAGAGAAACATAGTATTCTGTTTGTTTCAATTAGCTGTGACTACGGGGAATCCAGTTGGATCTGAAAGGCCCATGAAACTAATTGAACGCTCTACCTAGCGCTCCCTTCTATAGCAAAATGATCAAAGGAATGGTTGATGTTGTTTTTGTTCATAGGCTGTCCGACTCGAAGCAGGATAATGCAATCTTAGACACAGTTGATCTGCAAGAGATCAGTCTCTGTCGTGGGCAGAGATCTCCCAGTCTGGCCTGTGGTCCACGAGGTAGGATTTGACCCAAAGCTCTTCCTAAATACACTGCTCTATGTGTTAGAGAACAAAACAAACCCACAAAATTCCTTCCTGGGAGAGAACAAAATACAGAGAGCACAAGTCCAAAGAGAGAGAGAGAGCAAGCCCCCTAAGTTCATTCCCTGCAAAGATGCACCTCTTCAGCTTTTCACCAAGGCTATCAAGACCATGACCATAAAGGCAAGATGGCGCATGAGGTCAGAGAAAACAACAAGAGGAAAGGAGTCAAAGTGCAGCCCCTGACCTCCCTCACCCAAACATGCCCCTTATCCAGGCTCTTCCCGGCAACAACCTGGCTTCTGCTCAGCTCTGAGGTGACCCCAGCAGGATAAGGAAGGCAGCAGGCACCTGCTGGGCCAGGTCCTGCAGCGGATTGAAGGCGGAAGAGACAGGGAACAGCGGGCTCAGAATAGGGATCAGAGGAGCAGCAGAGCGGGCACGGAAATGGGGCTGGGTAGACAGGCAAGCCCTGTGGGTGTTGGGGTTTCTTGCTTATCCTCCACAACACCCGTCTTTTGGGGCGCCATGAGCAGGCCCTCAGGCACCTCCTGCACCCCACATCCGGCCACCACGGGGGGTGCCCTCTCTTCATTTCTCCAGCTCTTGCTTACCCACCTTCGTTCTTGTTCTTCCAGCTTTTGTCTTTTTTCTTCTCAAGCGCAGGCCCCCCATCTGTGGCTGGCCTCCTACGACTGACACAGCGAGTGAGAAGCCCTGAGCTGTATTTTCTGCGCCGACCAGCTGACTGGCAGCCCAGGGGCAGCGTCCTGCAACGCTGCTGGTCCCCGTGCATCACGCTCATCACTGGCTGTGGACACACGTCACTTGCCCATCACTTCTGCCTCTCCCGCGCGTCTCCGGAACTCTTCTTGTGGCAGAGTGCTCTGCTCTCCTTGCCTCTTTATACCCAGATGGTCCTGGAAGCGAGACACGGTAGGTGTGAAACACAGAACTATGGCTTTTATATAGTTTTTCTTGAAGTGACAAAGATTTGGAATTCTCTGTGGAGTGTGTCTAGAAACTAGTGGTTCCCCTAGAGGCCATCACTACATGTAAGCTATTTTATAGGTTGATGATCAGTATTTCAACAAATTCCCACCTACCTGCCTGAGACACACCCCAAGGTCCCTTCCAGTACCTCAAAGGAGGTTTCAGCATTAAAAAAAAAATAAGATTAGTTTTAAGTGATCGGGTGTTAGAGCAAGATGGAATTTTAAAGATAAGTATGTTCAACTCCTAAATATAATAATTTTTTGAAGTTTTATTTTTGAGAGACAGACAGAGTGTGTGAGTAAGGGGGAGGCAGAGAGAGAGGGAGACACAATCTGAAGCAGGCTCCAGGCTCTGAGCTGATCTTAGAGAGCCAGCTGTGGGGCTTGAACTCACAACCCCCAAGATTATCACCTGACCCAAAGCCACCCAGGCTCCCATCTTTAATACTATAAAGGAGAAAACTAGCCCAAAGGATCTCGGTGATTTTGTCTAAAACCGTAACAGCCCGCTAATGGCAGAAGTGAGTCTAAAACCAAGATCTATTGATGTTTAGTCCTATCTGTTTATCATGACAGGGGACCCCTTCTGTGTTAATATTTTTTAATGTTTACTTTGCTATTTTGAAGGAAAGAGAGAGAGAGAGGGAGAGAGAGAGAGAGAGAACAAGCAGGGGCAGGCAAGGGGAAAAGATAGAAGGGTAGAGGGAATCCCAAGCAATCCCCAATCTGATGTGAGGCTTGAACTCACAAACCATGAGATCATGATGCGAACTGAAATTAAGATTTGGACACTTATCTGACTGAGCCACCCAGGTGCCCCTGTATTAAATTTTAAAATAAAATAAATTCATAAACATTTTCAGAGGGGGGTGGGCTTGTTGAGAAACCAATGATGACTTGGCACAGTGGTTCTCAGGTAAGATTCAACAGAGCATCACTGATGGGTTCTGTAAAGAAACCAATATCCAAGTCCTCCTTTAATCTACAGAATAAAGGTAGCCAAGGTAGGCCCCAAAATGGATAATTTTTAAAAATTGCTACCATTGATTCTGATGTACCTTCTTGTTACCAACCACTGAAAGTAGAAAAACCTGGACTTCGATTTCATAGCTCTGGAATGGAATCAGAGATCTTCCACATACTGTGTGATCTTGAGCCAGTTGCTTAATCTCTCTGAGCTTCAAATTCATCATCTGTGGGGAAAAAAGGAGGTAATAATAGTAATTCCACAGACAATGATAGGAAGCACTTAGCGTGGCTCCTGGCACAAAGTGTACACTGAATAAATGTGTTTTGTGTTTTTTATTTTGCATCCGTGAAAAAACTTAAAATGCTCATATTCTTCTCTAAGAGAACACATTTAGTCCTCGTCATTAAAGGCAGGGGCTCTAGAAGAAGAGAAACCAAGTTCCACGTTCAATGCTATCATTGATAACTTACGTGACTTTGCCAAAATTACTCAAGGGTTTGCTGTCGTTTCATGTCTGAGTGTTTTCTTCAACAGCGATAGCAATGGCACGGTACTTGGTGTATAGTTCATATGCAGTAAAATAACACCTATTATTATAGATTCTGACATCTACTGTGCAGATTTTACCAGTTGAAGCCTCTTCACTTTGGAACTAACTTCACTAAACAAACTTGTTAGCCTTCAGGCGCTGAGTAAGAATAAGACGGCATCATAAGAAATTGCTTTACGAGAAACCTGAATTTTTTATCGACATACTTTACATACAATCAAATGCATAGGTATTAACTATACAGATAAATGAGTTCTGAAACATGCATACACTCATTTTATCCAATCCTCTGTCAAGATAGGGAATATTTCCATCACACCAGAGAGCTCCCGCACGTCTTTGCCTAGGCAATCCCATCTTTCTGTGCCTGAAGGGACGACCACCATCCTGATTTCCATCATGATGGATTAGTCTGTCTTTTTTGGAATTTCAGATAAGTGGAGTCATAAAATGGGTACTCTTCTGCCGATGATTTTTGTCACTCGGCCTTTGAAACTCACCCACGTTGTTGCATGTGTTGGGGGTTTTCTTAATACATTTCTCACTGTTTACTCGAAAGATTACTGATGGCACTTTTTCTGTAAGTCCTATACCAAAGAAATAGCTGACACTAGTAACTGTTTAAAAAGGAAGAATAGTGATTATAGATTCGGCATTGCTGAGGAAGAAGTATTATCAGCGGGTGACAGCAATTAGAATGAAACCCGAGGACAGTAAAATCTGGCATTTGGCTATACTGTCACCTCAGTGGGGAAAAGCTAGGCTGGTCCTGACTTGGTAGCTTTATCCTAGTCTGATATTTTCATGCAACTGTCTGAAAATTAAAATTTCATATTACCAAGGTCATGAAATGTGTGTGTTTTCAAAATTAAGAGGAACTCTTATTTGAAAACTTCCTAGAGCAGTGATGTCCAATATGCATGCCTCACACAAATGATTGTAAAGCCATATATCAGATCTTTTCTATTTATCCAAAGAAAATATCCTGGGCTTTATTACCATTTAAGATATGGATAAGCATGGCCCCTTGAGTCAATAATCAGAAGTCAGGTGAGGGAGGAGGTTCGCCCCCGCAGAAACACAGCTGCTTCCCTCCTTCTGTCGTTTTCAATATCACAACATATGGCATTTACATGTGCCTCTGTTGAAAAGATGTATGGATTATATGATCTAGTTTTCATTAAATCAGCCATCACAAAATACTGGCTTGAAAGTAACTCTGCAAAGAGCCCCCGATGAAAGATAACACAGTGACGTCAGCCCTAGGAAGGAAGACGGAGGAGCTGACCCTTCTCTTAGTAAAGGCTCTCTGCCCACCTCACTGTGAGCAAGATGCTGATGGTCTCGTCATACCTGAGAAGATCTGGGCAGAGAGCATTCAGTATTATCCACAGGACTATGTGAAATACAGACTTCTTTCATTATCATTAAAGATGAACCTTGGCTGAAGCTTATGCTGAGCCTTGAGCTATTAGCCAATGACAAAATGAAGCCATTATGGTAAGCAAGACATTCAAAAATATTGCCTATTTTAGGGGTGCTGGAAGTGGCTGAGTCAGTTAAGTATCTGACATCAGCTCAGGTCATGATCTCATGGTTCGTGAGTTCAAACCCTGCATTGGGCTCTGTGCTGACAGCTCAGAGCCTGGAGCCTGCTTCAGATTCTGTGTCTCCCTCTCATTCTCCCCCTCCCCTACTCATGGTCTCTCTGTATCTCCCAAAAATAAACATTAAAAAAATCTAAAAATGTATTTATAAAAAACATTGCCTATTTTATCCTTAAGCCGTTCTTTTTTTAAAAAAATTTTTTTATGTTTTATTAATTTCTGAGAGAGAGAGAGAGAGAGAAAGACAGCATGAGCAAGGGAGGGTCAGAGAGAGAGGGATACACAGAATCCAAAATAGGCCCCAGGATCCGAGCTGGCCGTCAGCACAGAGCCCGAAGTGGGGCTCGAATCCACAAACCGTGAGATCATGACCTGAGCCGAAGTCGGACGCTTAACCTACTAAGCCATCCAGGCGCCCCAAGCCATTCTTTAAAATGTTCTATTTTTAGAAATTGTGTTCTTTTTTTTATGTTTAATTTACATACTATTTCATATGTACAGTAATTTATAAATTATTCAGGGGACAAAGTATTTGTCAAGATATATATTTTGTGTGCTCATATCACAGACAGGACATTCCCAATACATGTGCCTGAGACCTTCTCATAAATGTTCTTGAAATATACTTATTCTGTATGTCTGTTGGAGCTATCCAACTGTTTAACCACAGAGGTGAACAATCTAGCATAATGCAACACTGAGCTATTTCTGTGTGTACCCTCTACCATGAAGTACTTCTTATTTCTTTTTTAATTTTAATTTTTTTTTTATTTTTGAGAGAGAGAAAGAGATAGAGCATCAGCAGGGGAGGGGCAGAGAGAGAGGGGGACACAGAATTCAAAGCAGTCTCTAGGCTCCAGGCTGTCAGCACAGAGCCTGACGTGGGGTTTGAATCCATAAACCATGAGATCAAGACCTGAGCCAACATAGGACACTTAACAGACTGAGCCACCCAGGCACCCCTAAGTGCTTCTTATTTCTGAATTGCAAAGTGAAGAGCAATGAGAGGAGACATTTCTACCATGAGATCAAGTTCACTATGTCCTAATGACATGTGCAGTTTGGTCTCAAGCAGCTGCCTTATCTCATAACTGTGCTTCTGGAACATGGCTAGATGTCATGTGTATTAAATGTTTAATTCCTATAAGGAATATACAATATAATGTAATGAAAACACCTTTTTGGAATGTTCTTCTAGACTTTTGCACATACCCTTACTATCTCAGTATGTTGGACACTTAATAAAAGTTTCTCTAATGTCCATGACTGTGTAGATGTACATCAATATGGGTCTTTCTTTTGAATCTTGCATTTAACCCCCATGAACTTGTTTAATGGTTTACTGGAAGGTTCAATGAGTAGGGAGAGGAAGAAAGAGAAAAATAGAAGCTTTAGACAGCAAAAGTGAAACTGGTATTTTTTTAGACAAATAATAGTAGTATCTGCTCCATAATATCGCCTGCCTTGTGCAATGCATTTCTTCCAAAGAATGTATAGACAACTTAAGAATGCATGGTGAATCAGCACTGAAACAGAAGTTACCTCCCATTAGTTAGGTGGTTAGTTTTTATTGATAATTGCCTTTGGGACTTATACCTGAGGTCAAGGTTTAATTACTCATCTAAGAAATGAGACGGAAAACTTTAATGGGAAAAGGAAAAAAATAAAAATGAGAGAAATAAAGAACAGCAGAAAGAGTAGAAGCCACCATCGCCGGTTTTTTCCAGTTAACTTTACTTCCTCTCTCACTTGCCGCCTCTACAAAATTTAATTGTTTTTCATCAGGTGGTGTCCAGATTCCAGTTTGGTGATTACCTTCTGCCTAGTCAGAGTGTTCCTAGGAGTTTCCATTTTCTGTTTTTTTTTAAGATGTTGTTTTCAGTTGCCACTTGGTTGAACTGTGTTTGTACAAGGGACAAAGTATTTGCTGAGAAATATATTTTGCATGCTCACATTACAGACTAAATAGCCCCACTGCATGTGCTTGAGATCTTCTCATAAATATTCTCCAAATGTACTTACTCTATAAGGTGTATATGGACATATTCTTTTCTGAATCTACGTATAAATGTGTTGTCGTGTTCAGGTATGTGCTGATTTGCTTCTCTAACAAACGCTTTTTTTTAAAGTTTATTTATTTACTTTGGAGGAGTAGAGAGAGAGAGGGAGAGAGAGAGAATACCAAGCAGGTTCACACTGTCAGTGCAGAGCCTGATGCGAGGTTGGAACTCACAAACCATGAGATCATGACCTGAGCCGAAACCGAGTTGCTTAACCAACTGTGCCATCCAGGGGTCACATAACAAAGACTTTCTGATAAAGCTCCTTGACTCACCACTTTCTGAAGTCAGCCTTTGCCGGATTTAGCTGTTGACATTGACATATTATTCTGTGGATCTAATCTATTTTTTTTTTCATGCATTATATGTTTAGTCTCCCCCGTTAGTTTGCAATCTCTCAAGGACAGAAGCTGTACTTGTTTTCTTCAGTGGTATTTACTCGGCAGAAGCTCTTCTTAACTCTTGTGATTACAGGCCCAAGTCCCCACCCCTTTTCAGAAGGCAGTGGAGCCTCTGTGTAGAGCTTATGCTCAGGAATCATTCATTTAATCTTTTTGATCTTCTGCAACTTGCCAGAAGCTATTGAGCCAGAAACTCAACAGTAAACAGACAAAAATTCTTGGCCTCATGTAGCTTGGACTTTTGTGAAGGCAGAACAGATCATAAACAAAACAAATAAGGAAAATATTGAGTAAGTTAGCTAGTGTTAGGTACCAAAGCGAACAAAGCACCTGAGAGATAGCCTCTGAATAAAGACCAAGAAAATGAGGGAGCAAACCACGGAACAATAGGGAATAAAGCATTCCTTATAATCGTAAATGAAAATTATATATGCCATGTATCTGTGTATAAATATACATGTTACGGCTATTGCATGCATTTATTCACACACAGACCTCTGGAGTTGAACTGATAGTTGCACGCCTCCATGGAAGTTGAGGCACGATGCTTCTTTGTGGGTGCAGCTATTTGTTGGTGAAAAGAGAAGCAGTAATGGTAAAGGAAGAATATCAGAGGCTTGCTAGCTGTTTGTCCTGGGGCGTGCTATTTAATCCATGTAAGTTTCAGCTCCCTGGCCTCTGAAATGGACATTAAAATCTCTGCCTTAAAGTCCTAATATAAAGAAGTGAAAGGGTTGATATCAAACCTCTCCCATACGATAGGCCCTGAGTACACTTCTGAGTTACAGAGGCCAAGCCCCCACATCAGTCCATTCCTCTTGCCAGTTTCAAAGTTACCGGTCCGTGCATTCCAAAGGTGCTCTTCTGAACTGATATCATCGAAAAGGTTTCAAAATAGCCACAATTTAGAGAAGCTGCGCTCGTCATCATGTTGTTGAAGGATGGGGCAAAATCTTGGTAGTGTCGGCATCGTAGCTAGATGATAATTTGGCACAGTCCCACTACTGATAAAAGAAGCAGATCAGCCTCTTACGACTGCTGTGAGTAATAAAATCTTCTGTCTCTGATTGATGTGTCTCCTATCTTTTACCAGCATCCATGAGACTGTGACAGGCTGACTTGTTAGTTTGCAAGTGGAGTAAAATGTCAGGCCTTTCAGTTTTGACACTGACATGTATTAGAAGGGTAGTGTGTGTATGTGTGTGTGTATGTGTGTGTGTGTGTGTGTGTGTGTGTGAGAGAGACCTTCCATGTAAATGAGGTGAGGTGGTTGGGAGCTTTTGATAAACTAGCAAAATTACTAAATTTTTTTAAAAGGCTGTCTCTATCATTTACAGTTCAAAGCCGGTGATTATCTGCTAGATTATAGATTCGTAACTGGAAAGAACTATGCCTTCATTTCTGAAGTCATGGCACCTTGTTCTGTGCCTGACACATAGTAGGTGTTCAATAAATATTTGTGGGACCAAAGTTGAATGAAGCATACCCTGATAGAGGGACTTTTTATTGAATAGTCTCTTTTAATAATTTCATTTGAGAATTATTAGGCCTTAGTATTATATAGTGGTACTACTAATATTTTGAGTACTAACAAAATTTTGCATTTTGCTGTAATTTTATCAAAAGCTATAGTTTTTCCTCAAAGGTTGATTATCAAGCTGTGCTTCAATTCCAAATGTGTTTTGATTATATCAACCTCATGGAATAGAGCAGAGTTGGCAAGTTAAGATATTTTTCTTCTCTGTTAGGTTCCGTTGCTTCTAAAATAAAAGCAATTAGACAAAAGGAGGTTTAAAACCATTTCAACTGAAAGACTCCATGATTCTGTGGTTCTGATCTACTATTTATTTTTCTCCTGTGAATCTTTTATTTTTTTAAATTGATTTAGGGAGAGAGAGAACAAGCAGGGGAGGGCCAGAGAGAGAGGGGGAGAGAGAGAAAGAGAGAGAGAGAATCTCAAGTGAGGAATCCCCTCTCCTATGAATCTAAAAAGCATTATATTCACCTAAAAGTAATTCTCTTTAACTCACATGTTCTGGGATTCACTTTGTCTCTTTAGGAAAGCACACCTGTTTTTGCTGGGAATGGAAAAATAGAAACAAAAAGTAATCCACCCTGAGGGAGAAGCTGTGCCAATCTTAGGTCTTATGGTTCTTTGTACCTTCACGGTGGCATTCTCTGTCACAGTCCGTTCCAGACATTTTATCTGGGTCCAGAAGTGTCAGCCGCTCTGTGGGTCTGTGCCAGATGGAGGTCAGAGCTGGAGCTCAGGTCTGGGAATGGTCCTCCTGGAGTTCCCATCCAGGTTCTGCTTCCCGTTGACATCTTTGGAATAGAATACGGACGAATTAAATACTCAAAATAACTGCTAAAAATATTGCTGTGGGGCACCTGAGGGGCTCAGTCGGTTAAGCGTCTGAATCCTGGTTTCCGCACAGGTTCTCACAGCTTGTAGGTTTGAGCCCCATGTTGGGCTCTCCATTCCCAGTGCAGAGCCTACTTGGGATTCTCTCTCTCTCTCTCTCTCTCTTTCTCTCTCCCTCTCCAAATAAATAAATAAACTTGAAAAAATATTGTTGTGAATGAACATTTCAGCTTAATGGTTGAAAGCATGGGGCTTCAAGCCAGGCAGATCCTATGTCTAGCCTGGGAATTAAACCTGTCCCGGGGCTGAGCAAGGAGGAAATGGCATCTGCTGTGGCCCCAGCACCGTGACCGCCCCGTAGAAAGGGTTCAGGAATCTTAATTGTCACTATTGCTATCTCATGTATTGTTTGTGTGCCAGATGGGTATGTTAGAAAGAAACTCATTTGCCTTCTCAGTGGCTTCAGGTAGGGCGGGAATGAGGTTGGGTGTGGGGTCCAGAGAGGGGCTGGGGACCAGGAAGAGATCACCGCTGTGAGCGGTAGATATACTGTTAGAGAAGGTTCTGACCAAGGTAATGTCTCCACATCTGGGGGTCCTGGGGTGGGGAGAGGGGTTCCGTGTTTTTATTCTGGTTACATGTGCTTGGGAGACGATAGTCTCATAAAGATTAACCCCTCCGCAGGTGTTTTGAATCAAAAAATAATGAAGAACACGACCTGTGTTCTGGCCTCAGATTTCCCTTCAGCCTATCCAAGGGTCTTTCATAAACTATATTCCGAATTAAGAGATCATTGCACTAATTCCATTAGAACTTACTGTTTCTTTTCTAAGAAAAGTATATGTACCTTTTCTGGCTGAGATCTCACTCGAATGGGCTGCCAAACCTTTTCTACAACAAACCATCATGTAGCAATCTACCAGTGGTACCGAAAATTCTACAGGGGAAGAGAGAGGTACCCCCCAGTGTAGGAAGGGACCATCTCATGTAAACCTTGACTTGTTAACCTCTGACAGGAAGATGTTAAGCTTCAGAGATTTTTCAGTCCAGATACTCTGTATGCACTAATTCCTTGTAATTTGTGACATGCAGGAGTGAAAAAGTATGTGCACATCTGTCCGTGGACAAGCACGTGGGCTGGCGCACACATGCATGTGTGCACATGTTCACCTTTGTGTAAAAGACTGTGAAAAGGATATCAAAGAGGAAAACTGAGAGGGGAAGGGAAACATTACTGAAGCTTGATGTTAAAAGGAATACTGAGTCAATGTTATTCTGGGCAGTACACATAAATTTCAACTTAGAAACTGGCAAGTTGGTTATATTTTTCAGATGAGCAAAGTGCATACTTTCAGAATGATGGAAGAATATTTCAACATGAATTTTAACAAGTTTTTTTTTTTTTTTTTTTTTTTTTTTTAACTGATGAAAAGTGCCAGGCTCAACCAGACTGAGTTGAGCCACCATCATTTGACCTGGGGCCACACTTTCTCAAAGTAGCAGGATACTCCCTGGTAAGCCAGGTTGCACTTTGGGGAAGAGGGCTGTGTGTGTGTGTGTGTGTGTGTGTGTGTGTGTGTAGAAGAAAAAGCATAGGATAAACCATGGGCCTACTTGATTTTCTACCTGACTTCACTGCAGATTATCTGGACAAACTTCCCCACCCCTCTCTGAAAGTCATGGAGCCTCTGCCACTCATCAGCCCTCAAGTGCAAGAGACAAATATTGAACATCACAAAGCCTGAGTCAGGAGCCAGCAACTCAGGTTTCAAATTGACTTAAGCAATTTACTGACAACTCTTTGCCTTCATTTTCTTATCTGTAAAACAGTTTTGCTCACCCTGCTAAGTTTAAGATGTCGAGAGAACGAATTTGACAGCTATAGCATCGATGAGTCACTCTGAGCGCCTTCCTAGAATGACAACTCTTGGGTGCTGCTTTAAGGGCAATTGCCTAGCTCAAATCTTCCTTCTCCAAGAATGACCTCTCCTACCCACCCCGGACCTGGCAGTTCGATCATTCAACATGCCGTTGCGCTCCTGGCCAGGGCTAGTTGAACCAAAGGTGAAAAGGGGGAACCAAGCTGAAACTATTAGTGTCTCTTTCTCAGAAATTTAGAAGGGCAAGAACCTCGAACCTGGATGGGTCAGCTGAGAGCCCTGAGACTGGGAAGTGATGCAGAGCAAGGTTCCAGAAAAGCAGGAAAAGCCAGTCTACAAAGAGAGAGATGATACTGATCCACAGAGAGAAACAGACGAACAACAGAGGCTCTTCTGAGAAGATGTTTTTTCCTGATTCTCCTCCGGCTCCTTATTCCAGGCCTTCACACACCCTGGCTCCTCTTTCTGCCCTTTGTCTCCAAGTGATAATCTTGTATCTTTCCAACAAATTTTGCGTTTTAGCTTATGTGAGTTGAAGTGAGTCTGTAACATGGAACCAAATGATCCCTGCTCTGAGTTTCTTATCTCAGACAAGATACTAATGTCATTGATATATAAGGATCCTCCACAAGATTTTTATAAGACAAGCAGATTTCTTAAAAACCCTTCAGAAGAAAATACTAGCTCCCTGTTTGTTCCTAGTTATTCTCGTCTGTCAAGCTCGAGTCCATGTGCTCAGCCTCAACATGCAGCTGAGTACAACTTGAAACAGAGTCCAGAACTCAGCCATTTGTAGTGTTTTGATTTTTATTAGAACACTGAAAGATGACCAGCCTTAAGCCACTCCACAGCCAAGCCGAGTTTTGACTCCTCGACAACACGCAGTGAATTTGTCCACACACAGGTGGAACTCTGGCTTCACCAACCAGCCGTGGCTGCCCCATGTCAATGGGTGAGACGTGGATGCCATTCACAGCGCAGATGGTCAATCCAAAATCTGCCTTTAAGAATATCAAATGGGCCAGAAAAATTTGGAACTGAGACCAGAAGCCATCTACCATCACCGTCCAGCCTTCACTGGAGGTGTGAGAAGTCAAGTTGTTTCTGTTCACAGGGAATTTGGGTGAATCATGACCATTTCTGTCAGCCTGAGGTTGAAAGTGAAACCCTATTCAGCCATCAAGATTTGCTCAACTGGAGGCTGGTTATGGTGGGAAGCAAAGCACAGCATTTACTCATAAGCAGCCCCAGACCTGTAGGTGGAGAGCTTTCCTTTCTGATACCTGGCCCATCACATCATCAAAGAGTACATCTCTCCCCAACCCTACCCACTTTCATAGAAAGGCCAATGCACTGTTTTTAAAAGATCAGTAGATAAAGAGCTGAATACTAGTTCGAACACCTGGTACATGTCCTTGAGCAAATCATTGGATTCCCTGAGCCTCAATTTCCTTATATCTAAAATGTGAGTGTTAGAGTACATCTCCTTTGAGGTTTCTTTAAGGTCTAAAAATGAATGGTCCCTCTCCTTATGCTAGAAACTCTTTGGAGCAGAGACTACATTTTCAACTTCCATCATTCCCTCCGCAGCGACTGACTTTCCTAAACGTGGGTGAAGGCCCCATGAAAATTGAAGAGTCAATCAAACTTTCTCTAAAATGCATACACGTGGGCATCACAAACTCTGGTACTTAAACCACAAATCGGACCAAAAACAAAGGTCCCTTTTCCCTCCAGTGACTCTGTCATGGTGAGATTATTATCAACAATGATGTTCCATCCTGCAACTTCTCAAGAGAGATGAGACTTCCAAATTGATACCTACAAGCTCCATTTTTCTGTAGATGCTGACAGCTACTCATATTTACCCACAGAAGAAGGGGGGTTACTAGGAAAATAAAAATGTAATTTAACTCCTCTTCAGTGGAATTTACGGGTAAACCTAGGAGGTTCACATTGCCTGTTGTCCTAATGGCTCTCTCTGAGAATATCGTGCCATCAGGGCACCCTCACCCACAAAGCAGCCACAGAGATGGCAATTCATTTCCCTGGCCTCGCGGCCTGTTCTCCTTCCGCCTCCTGCCTTGTTAATCAGATGGGAGGTGCTCCCTCATCGAGCTAGTAGAGAGCACTCTTGTGAGAGAAGTGCCTGGAACTGTGTCTCCTCTAGAAATGTCACTAACATCCCCTTGTAAAACAACGAGGAGACGTTCATTTAACATCCCGGTGTTTGATTGGTGCCGTAGGTGTTCACTTAGTCTAGAGATGCCAGAGCCCTTGATCACTTGCCCAGCCATCATGGGCAGGACATCGTGAAGAGGACTTCGGGTTTGATGGAGAAACGTTTGACCCAAAATGCATCCATCTTGGAGGATCCGTGAATGTGCAAAATAAGAAACACACTCTTGGAAATCTGGTAAGACAGTTCTCTGGAAAATGAGTGTGTAAAATGGCCGAATGTAACAGAAATTCTAGTGCAAGCTGCTCAGTGTCTGCTCCTTCTGTGCATTGATGAATATTATTTTGAGCTGAAGTGACTTTGCATACACATGAACATGTCCTTTTTCTTAATGAATATGTTCATTTTTTCTTCGATTTCACTAAGAAGGAAGACAGTAAATACCCTAGCAGCAAATGAATGCTTTACTAACTTTTTAAAAATTATCCGTAGCATTACACACTGAAAATTTATGTAATAGTATAACATCATAAGATATTTTATCATGGGCCTTTGGGTCATTTCTCTTATAATCATCACCACAACGATTTTTATGGAAAAATCACATTCTCATGGTAATTCCTGATGTCTCCATTCCCCATAGAGTACAGGCTCACTTCTCTCCCTCTCCCTTGCACGTCTTTTAAAGAGGCAGTTATTAACCTGCATTGTCATCCTTGGCTTGTAAATGCATCTCCTTCAAGAGGCCAGGGATCCCTTGAAACAAAGGAGTCTCCTCCCTTCTGTTTGAATTATTGCTACTTAGCAATTGGCATATGTTAGATATGTAATAAAGAATTTTTGTTACATAAATAAGTAAATTTTCCAACGCAGAACCGTATTATAGAATGGAAAAAAAAAGGAAAAGAAAGAATGAAGTCTAAAGTTTAATGGGCAAAAAAACAAAACAAAACAAAAGAAAAAAATTTAATTTGTAGAACTTTCCTGTTTCTCTGACATTTTTTTTCCAATAAGCAATTGGTAAGTTAAAGGGAAATGTTAAACCCACATTAATAACAATGCATCATACAGAAGGAACATCAAGCAAAAAAAAAATGCGTTTTTGGTTCACTTGAGTTTTCTCCCAAATATTTAAAAGTTGAGATTGTTCAACAGAAGGAATTTAATTCATATCCAGAGAAGTTCAGTGAGTCTTTTTTGGAAGAGATCTCTGTCAAGATGAAATGACACAGTCTGTTTGAGCTAAATCCAAGCATTTTAGAACATGTTGCCTTCACTTTTGAAAGTCCAAAATAGTGGATCTAAAAAAAAAAAAAAACAATCCATGAAGATTTTTTTTCCTGAATGGAACATTCCATTTTGGTCCAGTTCATTGCTTTTCTTCCACCTTGTTCTTAGTACTGTTTTTACCAAGTCTTTGCTGTTATTCATCTCCAAGCCCATGCATCTATACCCAGTAACCCAAGGCTTATTTTGATGGAGCCTGTTGGCCATAGTCAAGGTCAAAGGAAATAAGCACCTGGTCTTCACCACAACTTGTTAAAAATTTGTTGTTCGGGGAACCATATCAGATTATTTTTCTTATTCAAAATCTTGCTGAAAGAAAAATCTTAACACACCCCTTGCGGTGGCTTCTTTGGGGACACTCTGCATTATGGACTCTATTTGTTCACTTCACTTTTCATGGAGCGAAGCAGGCACTGTGCCTTCCACAAGGTCACATGATTAAGATTACCCCATTTTTGTTTTCTGCTTCAAAGTCTCTGGACTTGGAGAAATCTGGTGACCTATACTGTTGGATAGAAAATGGCAATGTGATAATATCCCTTATTCTAAGGGATATTCTAAGATCTAGGAAAGAGCTTCAGCGAATATGACATTCTGGATTTAGCTCTGGAGTACACTTTACGGAAGCCTAACCCACCAAAAATAAAGCACTAGTAAGTGACACTATTGGATACGTACCTTGAACTTTTGTTACTGATATGACTTTTTTCTCAAAGGAAGAGGGGCAAAGATTGATGAGGGGGATGGTTGGATGTTTCTTCCCTCCATGTCTGACTTGAACATCATCCATTTAAACCTACTTGATCCCATCATCAGTTAATGGAGTGGAATGTGGGAATGTAAGATGAGAATATAAAGCAATCACACAATAGAATCTCCACCTAAGGAATGACTGTAAAGTATTTCTATTCTACTCAGCTATCTGCAGTTAAAATTCCTCTATAATGTCTCTGCCAAGCTGTTACCAGGTGTCTAGATATAACGAAAAGTGAGTAAGACAGCACATTCTGAGTGTGGCCATCACTGTCCTCAGAAGGATGCAATTTACTCTGGAGTACCCTGCCACCTTTTGGAAACCTAAATGTTTTGGCACGAGGTGATGACTTTCTGACCTTTGACATTTTATGTCAATGATCAGATTAGATCTTTGGTCAGAAAGCTGAGTTACACCTTCCATCCTGAGGTCTCAGAAGACTTACTGACTTGCCAGTCTATCTGGCGAGAAGGAGAGCCCCAGATGAGGTGGGAGAAAAGCCCAATGTTCTGCAAGCCCCTTGGCTGTCCAAACATCTGTGGCCACCACCTGAGCTCTCCCTGTTTACCGGGCCTAGAAGGATCTCTGTCCCTCTGCTGTATGTCACCTTATCTAGCCATCGAAGGGCAGGCTACTCTGTGCTCTGATCTGCGGCCTGGCCTCTTCTGGGGGATTTTTTTGTCCCACCAGATGTCTCAAGAGTCTGGTTCAGGCCACAGATCCAGACTCCGGGATTCCCCTTCTCGATACCAATTCTGTCGTTGCAACTCATGGACACCACGACTCACTCAAGTTCCATTTCTTCCTCTTCCTTTTGATTATTTTAAGTCATAAGGTTTGCCAGTGTGATAGTAAAAAATGAACATATTCATGTATTCTTTACTTTTAAACAACTAGTTGAAAATTAAGTAAATCATTCCTTTCTTCTAAGGAGCTGAGAACCTTTCACTCGATACCTATTTACTGAGCACCTGCTATGTACCAGACGTTGTTTCCCCTTAGAAGTCCAGCCTGTAGGATGTGGAGAAACGGGCACCCTCCTACACTGTTGGTGGGAATGTAANTCAAATCCCTCCATTGTTTTGAAATACATATTGTAAAATTAACTCTGAAATGGACAGGTCTTGTTTTTCTTTTTAAACATCATTTTAATGGTTTGTTTAGATGGCTCTCCACCTCCCCCTAAGCACAATCCTTCTGACATTTTCTACACCAAGAGATGGAGGGTGGAGTTCTGTTCTACACCAAGGAGATAGCTGGCACTCCTATATGGTAGATGAAGGGTATTCTCAGAAAATGTAATTATTAAGTCAGAGATGAGTGATAGGGCATTCTTCAATAGAACTCTTTGAAGCTCCTTCATAAAAAAGAGGTAGAATTGATTATCTTCCTTTCCCTTTAGCAACCAGACTTCCCCTCGTGGTTCTTAAAAACCAACCAAAGCTCCTTTCTGCTCCATAGCTTGCCAATGACTAAGCACAGTCCCAATGTCCCTTTCCAGCTCTAAGTAACACTGGAGATGTCACAATTCAGAGAGGTAGTAAATCACATGGAATATTAGCATCAGAGCCAATAGGTCTCTAACTATCTAACTACCTGCTTTGATAACATAATCCAAGGGATCAACCAGAAAATAGACTCCAGAAAGACTCCTTTATCATTTGCTGACAAAGAAGAAGTCTGGACAGAGGTTCAATGTATTTCCTTTCTTTCTTTCTTTCTTTTTTTTCAAATGTTTTTTTATTTCTAGGAGAGAGAGAGACAGCGTGAGCAGGGGAAGGTCAGAGAGAGAGGGAGTCACAGACTGAAACAGGCTCCAGGCTCTGAGCTGGCAGTCAGCACAGAGCCCGACACGGGGCTCGAACCCACGAACTTCGAGATCATGACCTAAGCGAAAGTCGGACACCCAACTGACCAAGCCACCCAGGCGCCCCAGTTCAATGTATTTTCTACCACTCCTTTTGTTCTTCTCCTACATGACACAGGGCCACTGTAACGTGAAGGAAATATCACTTCGACCCTGAAGTGAGAGCAGCAGATGGTCAGTTTCCTTCCTTCAGGGATCACGATGCCTGAGCACTCATGTGATGTGAGACCCATTGAGATGACTGTAGCTGCTGTCCCATGAGGCCAATGGCTGCTTCTCAGAAGAGCCAGAAGAAGGAGGGGCAGTGGAATATCAGAGGCAGAGCTGTGGGTGTGGTCCCTCTGAATGCAGGTAATAAGGGGGTACATGACTTGTAGAACATTTAAAAGCAATGATAAAATCAGCTACAAGTCTGTCTGTTTTTTATTATCTCCATGTGCTGGCCCTTCTAAAAATGCTAGTGATAAAACATGCCTTCCTAAAAAACAATTTTTTTTCCTCTCTAATGTTGAGAACAATTGCTGGAGCTTTTGTTGATTTTACATATAAAAGTATTATAACAAATTATTTGATTATGCTCTCTTTAATAAGCATGGTGTTTCACATAGAAGTTAATGCAGAGAATCCCACTTTCCCCCTGGGCCCCCCACCCACGCCAAATGAGCAGCACATTTTCTGTCAAGAGTCTGTGGCTAGTGATTTGAAATTGTTCAAGCTCGGCTCAGTGACAGTGCACTCTTTATCTTCTACAGTACTACACATTCCTGCAATTAAAGATACAAAATAAATAATAAAATAAACATCATAGTGTATTAGTCAGCTTGAGCAGCATAGCAAAATAGCACAGACTAGGGGGCTTAAACATAAAAATTTTCTCACAGTTCTGAAGACTAGAAGTACAGTATCAGAGTGCAAGCAAAACTGATTTCTCCTAAGGCCTCTCTCTTCCGCTTGAAGATGACCATCTTCTCACATGTGTCCTCACATGGCCTTTCTTCTGTGCAACCCAGAGACAGATTTCTGGTGTATTCCTCTTCTTTTAAAGTCAGCAATCCTATAAGATCAGGGCCTACCTTTACAACTTCAGTTACCCTTAATTACCTCCATGAAGGCCCCATCTCCAAAAACAATCACATTGAGGATTAGAACTCCAACATATGAACTTGGTGGGGGAGGGGACATACTTCCAACCATAACATACAGTGAGTGTAAAAATAAGAAACAGACTTCAGTCACTTCAATTCTGTCATTCATTGTAACTATGCAGCACTTTCACTGGTGTTTAAAATTTAAAACCAGTAATAGGGTGAAAATTGCAAACCATACTATTTTTGTTTGGTAAACACCAATCTTAGTTTATGCCTGAAATATTTGATGTTTTAACATTAAGTATTTTAAATTATTACCCATTTCATTTTGATGTACTTGTTGTTAAAAGAAATGTATGCTCATTGTTGCAACAGATATGTAGGTATGTTTCCCCTCTTTTTCAAAAACGACCTTATTTATAAAGTTTTGATCCATTACTTGCATAATATTTCATGTTGTAAAACTTTATTTAAACTTTTGACTGTCTTGATTATATATATACAATGATCAGGAAAAGAAAATCTTCACTGTGTTTCTTTACTAGGCACTTTTATATTTCATTTTGTTTCATTACTACAGTTGAAAATAAGTTTGTCGTTGAACATCAAACAACCATGGAAAGCCACCAAGAAGAGGTTCTTGGTCAGAACTAGAAAGGAGATTGGAAAGAAGCTAAATACATCATCCTATTGAGACCCTGAGGCCTCGGATTAACCTACATAAGGTTTTCTCAGTAGAAATGTGGCCAGATCACATTTGGGAAATGTGAATAAATACGTCCACCTGACTCCAGCTAGGACTCACCCCCAGTTGCTGCCTGCTTAGGCTCTATCCATCTCACCAAAGACATAGAGCACGTACCTATGGCTACCCCAGTCCAAGGTCTGAGCCGTAGCCACTCCAACAATCAGCCTTTGGCCACCACCTTGGGTCTAGAGTATGTACCCCAGCCATAAAGTCTGCCCTCAGGAGAATGGACCTCAGAAAAAGCCAGCAAGGACCTTGGAAATGACTTCAGGCTCTTTGAGGTGAGGGTGTGTGTTCTGGGGACCACATAGAAAGGCTCTTCCCCTTGGCCCTATGGACTCTTCACCCCACAGGGAGAGACACAGCCAAAAGAGGGCTCCAGGCTGGCCACCATGGCTCTCCGGGTCTAAGGGAGGCACTATTGTGGGCAGTCATGTCCACTGGTGGATGAGACTTACCCTTGAAATGTAGGCTCCACAGATGATTTTACAAAATTGTCTCCTCACTAGCTCCTTGGTTCCTCCTTAGTCCATAGATTTTAGGTGTCAGGTCCCTTAGTCAGTGTTCCCAGGCTGCTGTAAGAAAGCCATTGAAAGTCTTCTGGTCTCGTGACTCACCAAATAAAAGAAGTACTTTGATAGGCTATTTCCGGGTTCTAAGTCAACTGGTTGAGGCCCTACAGACCAAAAAGTTGAACTTCTATATAGTTTCCTAAGAGTTAAATGTAGCATTTTTTTTTCCTTCTTATGGCATTTAAACCAAGGTTACTTGATGATCAGCAAAGACTATTCTTTAAGTACCTTTTTTTTTTTTTAATTATCTGCATCTACCCTCTCATTGATACCCATCCATGAATGAATGGGCATGTGTGCTTATATGTGCATCTATGCATGCGTGTGTGCGCACCTGTGTTTGCGTCTTTGGCTCCCGTTGAGAGTGATTTGTTTTGAATACTGTCGCCCATTCTGGGTGAGATTTTTTTTTCTCTTAAAGGTGTCAGCAGAAGCTGTGAAAAGGTACAGAGCAGAGAATATAACATCCCCTAAGGGACTTCTCAGAGGTTCACACTTCATNATGTGTGCGCACCTGTGTTTGCATCTTTGGCTCCCAGAAGTCCCGTTGAGAGTGATTTGTTTTGAATACTGTCGCCCATTCTGGGTGAGATTTTTTTTTCTCTTAAAGGTGTCAGCAGAAGCTGTGAAAAGGTACAGAGCAGAGAATATAACATCCCCTAAGGGACTTCTCAGAGGTTCACACTTCATGTGCCAGACTCCCTTGTTTCAGGATAAGTATTTGACATGCTTTGTTACCTGATTAAACCTGCATGTGCTTCGTTCTGGCTTATTACTGTCTGAGGCACTGTGTTGTGAAATGAAAATTACTGGCATTTGCCTGCCAAATACAGTGATTCAGAGAATTGTGAATTAGGATTCTTTAATTACAGAGATCTGCACCTGATAGGGTAATTTCAAAAGCAAAGTTAACCACATGTGCTCTATTTATTTTCAAACTAATTCTATTGAATTACATTTCATTTAAAAGGTCTTATTGGCCCCCGATTAATAAACAGGGAACAATAAACAAAATGCTTTGTTAAGACCCAATCTCATTTCACCTGGGTTGAAGAATGAAGGAAAAAGTGACACTTTCATGAAATAGAATACAAACACCCTGGTTCTTACGGGGTATTTCTTAAAGAGTGCTATTATTTGGAATTATTTGTACTGTGCTTATATTAAATTTAAGTTGAAAATGTGCATGCATTAGACAAATTTGAGGGTACGTTAAAACAAGTTGACTTGTGGGGAAAAAAGAGAGAAGACGCTGTCTTAAGCCCACATTGTCTTCTCTATATTTCGTTGGTTTTTAGATTTTTAAGGAAATTGCTATAAATATCTCATTCTTATTTTATAGAGCATTTTCATACGGTTAATAGATGTTTAGTTGGAATGACAGTAACAATTTAATGCTACACAGTCTACGAAGGCAGCGTCTTTAAAAGATTCAACACGTTGAGACATAGCCTGAGGACTGAAATCAAAGCTGTTTATTTTTAAAGGGTTTACCCATTATATTTAGTTTAAGGTTTTCTTCCTTGACTGAAAGCAAGGTGTGCACATAATAGTATTTTTTTTTTAAGATCCAGAAGTAGAGCCCAAAATAAAAAGTTTAAATCTCCCTACATCTTCATGACCCAGAGGCACAGACTGTTAACAATGTCAGAATGTTTCCTCTAGGACTCATCTTCTATCATCTATGTGATGCCTCTCTACTTTTCAAGAACTGTGATTTTGTTTTGTTTTGTTTTGTTTTGTTTTAGTATATGTCCCTGTGTTATGTTAACCTTCAATTTCCTAGCATCTTCCCCAGAAGGGACCCATCCTGGGTGCCTCTCATGGGTATCCCCATCTTTATCTTCTCTAGGCTCTTGTTTACATGACTTTCAAGTGGAAGAAAGCTCGAAAATATGAACCCCTTCCACACTTAAATAAAATGTGAATGGAAGCATGGAAATATCCTAAGTGAGAGCTGCTTTCCCTTTAGGAACTCATTTTCTGTAATCTTGAAGAGTGACACCCCCTCGGAGAACCCTTCGGAACGGATGCTGTTCCCCTTGTCGCCTCTGTCCAGGGACCTTCCTGTCCTTTATGCACAATACATGCATTCCTCATTCCCAGAATTCCTTACCCACACGGGGAGCTGTGGCAGTGCCAGCCTGCGTGAGACAACCCGACACAGCGTCCCTGTGGATGCTCTGCCCTGACTCCCCCTGCAGCTAAGCTCACCTTATACCAAGATCCGGTAGCATTAAGTTAACCTCATTTCTTAGCGTGGCTTCCAAGATAAACTCCCCGTACACCAAATCCCCACTATCAAAATAAAATTCAAATGTTTGGAGGCTACTTTTAAAACTGTTACGTTTCTTCTTTAAAATGGCCACCACATGAAGTTTTCTGGCTTTTCACACAGCATGAATTTCGGTGGCTCTTCCCGAGAACTCGATGAGAAAAAAATTAAAAGCCACTTGAAGGAATATATTAGTTTATATTTACTTTTGAAACATTCGTTGTATTAATGATTTATAACCATTTGATAACAATTTCCATCTTTATATTGATGTTCCACTATACTAAGCCTTCTAATAAGGGGATGTGTGGGGGCCTATTCTGGGTTTCACATAAATTCTAAGATTCTCTGCTCTTCCCATGAATAGTAAACCAAGTAAACCAAGTAAACCAAGACGAATATGAGGTATATACTTCTAAACAAGATAATATGATGCTGCAGCTTTCCTGTTGTTTTACTTCTTTCGGGGTTCATTTAAAAACAAGATATAATGAAAAGCAACAGATTTTTCAGAAATCATTTTGTGACAAATCTGTTTGTGATTTTACCCCCATTTTAATAAGCAGGTCAGGTGGATTGCATGACCAATTTCATTACAAGGGTGGATATCGGCTACGGGCTAATTAATGCTGTTTAAAAATATTTAGCTGCAAGGGCGCCTGAGTGGCTCAGTTAAGCGTCCGACTCTTGAGTTCAGCTCAGGTCATGATCTTAGGGTTGTGAGATTGAGCCCTGCGTCTAGCTCTGTGCTGACGGTGTGGAGCCTGCTTGGGATTCTCTCTGTCCCTCTCTCTCTGCCCCTCCCCCGCTCACTCGCTCTCAAAATAAATAAATAAACTTCAAAAAAATTCAGCAGCAAATTCCTGAGTGTGGTGGTTTTAAACATTAAACTCATTCATGCGAAAACAAATTGAAACGGAAAAGCTGTGCCTTCCGTGTGTCAGACTCTGTTCTCAGCACCAAGAAGCCAGACACGCAGAGACACAATCCTTACCACGGAGAGGTTCACAGCCTCCTGGGGGAGGCGATGCGGGGACATCCACCTGAGGTTGAGAGACAGGCATGAGAGCCAGAGTGAGGAGAAGGTGACTCTGCCGGGAATCTTGGAAACGGTTCCACGGGCGACATGATGTTTTATAGACAGAGGAAGCCTTTGAAAGTGAGGGAGGACAATTCAAGCTCAAGGAGCTGAGGGTACAGAGGTCTGACAGCGCTTTGAGAACCCCTGGTGAGTGAGGCGGGGCCAGAGAGGGACAGGGCAGTTCATTTACGTACCAGGCTGAGGAATGACTCTTGTGTGGGCTCTAAGGACTCCCCGAAGATTTCGTAACAGGACAGCACAGGGTCGGCGTTGTCCCTGCCAAGGCAAAGTTCATGAAGGCAGCCTATTACTACCCTTTGCACCCACCCGAGGCCCTGCAGCACCCTAGGGGACGCCGGGCAGGAGAGCCACACTGCTTCCCAAAGCAATAGGACATATTGATGTCATGTCCACCTCGACTGCTGCTCCCTCCCCTCACTCCCACGGGTCCCAGCTTCCAGCCTAGCCACAGACCCAGAACCTTCTGTCCAGAGCGAGAAGATGAGGTGTTTCTAGAAACTCCCCTGGCGTCTTCTTGATGTCTCCCCATGGAGCTGTGCAAAGCGATCTCTGAATGAAGAGACCGCTACGCGGCCCTGGGGGCAGCAGGAGTCCCGCGCTGGCCCACACGGCCTGTGGGAGGCAGAGCCGACCTTCTAGAAAGCGACACCTTTTTGCCACTGCCATCTTTCACATTTTCTCTTCACGAACGTCTCTTCCTGCCCAAAGTTAACTGCAGAAGACCGAAGGGATTTGTACACAGATCATTGTCATACTATGTATTGGGACAAGACCTCAAAAACAAGCCTCAACTTCTAAGAACAGGGAATTTGTTCAATAAACTAGGGCACATCCTTACAGTGTTCTACCACGTGGCCGTCATAGGCGTCGCAGAAAAGAATATGTAAGGGGATGATAGGATGGTCTTCACTGCGAAGTGCTAAATTATGCATGATTTCTTCTTCTCTCTCTTATATTTACCTCCCAAATTTTCCATACTGAATGTACATGTTTTAATAAAAACAGAACGTTATTTTAAAATCAGCATAATTTTTTTTCTCTACTTTGAGGCTACACACTTTGGGATTCCATACCATTTAAGACAACCATAAATTTAGAAAACGCTTAAAGCATAGCTTCATGTATAATTTACCTAAGGAATCAAGCGTACATTTCTGAGCATTTCAAAGCTGTCATTCAGCCATGGTCCTGGAAACCTGGTGAAGCTGTGAGAGCAAAATGTGAGATGTTTTATCATCCATCAAAACTCTCTGGCACACACAGATTTTATTCTTGCAAAGTTTGAGCAGATAGCATAGAGTTTATGACTAAACCTTCAGTTTAACAAATTGTTTTTTCTCTTGCAAGTCTGGGATTTAATAACTACAAATATAATGGTATAAAAATGTAGATGTGTTTTATCTCCCACACAACTATTACTCACTGTTTATCATTTATGGCCATTGACCCCACCAATACCCTTCCCCCAACACACACACAAACACACACACACACACACACACACACACACACAAGCTTAACAGTCCTGTTCAGGTTACCATTCTGAAAATAAATTTGAGGGGCGCCTGGGTGGCTCAGTCAGTTAAGCATCCGACTTCGGCTCAGGTCATAATCTCATGGTTTGTGGGTTCGAGCCCCACATCAGGTTCTGTGCTGACAGAGCCTGGAGCCTGTTTCAAAATCCGTGTTTTCCTCTTTGTCTGGCCCTTCCCTGCTCACATGCTCGCTCTCTCTCTCTCTTTCTCTATCGCTCTCTCTCTCAGAAATAAATAAAACATTAAAAAAAATTTTTAAAAAGAAAATAAATTTGATTTAAATGTTGTGTGGATCAACAACATGGGATATATTTTATACAAATGCAGTTGGAAAGGGCTTTTATAGAATTTCCTTTTTTTTGGCTCTGATAAGCGTGAGCAAAATAATGTTTTGCTCAGGTTTTTAAATTTTTTTTTAATGTTTATTTATTTTTGAGAGAAAGAGACAGGGCATGAGTGGGGGAGGGGCAGAGAGAGAGACAACAGAGTTAGAAGCAGGCTCTAATTCATGAGCTCAAATTCATGAGCCGTGAGATCATGACCTGAAGTTGGACGTTTAACCAACTGAGCCACCCAAGCGCCCCTATTTTGCTAAGCTTTATAATGAATGCTTCTTCTATGGTTTTTGATAGAGAGTCTTACTTGCTCCTCTGATGAGAGATTCCCAAATAAGTTTAAGTGTTCTTGGTGACCGAGTGGTTTCTCTGGAAGTGGTGGAATATACCTCTCGTGCTTTCACCCACTTTTTTATTTACCCTCTTTTATTTGTCTTCTTTTTCCATACTTTAGCTTTCTTTTCCTCTTGGGTTTGTGGTATTTGCCAGCAAACACATGGGTTTCTGCTTAGTATTTGGGGGTAATTCAAGACTGCAAATTGCTATGATTTTCAGAGACACTCTACGAAAATCTCTGTAAAAATGTATGAAGCTAAAAGAGAGTTTTAGCTCAAGGGCACAAGCCTTGAACTTGGGGTAATATTTCTACCTAAGGAAGAAAACAGGAATGGCCAAGGCAACCGAAAGGCAGGGGAGAATGTTTTTCTGAGACCTCAGCACGGAGGGGCCTTACACAGGCATGCACACACACTCTTACTGTGTTCTCTTCACTGCCGAAAGGCAGGCTTAAAGACCTAAGAATGAGCTTCATAAAAACACTCTTTCTTATTGGAAAGGTAGCATTCGTTTCCTATTGGCAGTTTAAGTCATTTTTTTAATTGTTTTCATTTTGGAGACGTCACAAGCAGCTTCCTAAATATTCTTTCTTGTTAGGTAGGGGCATTCCTATAAAATGGAAATTCTGGGGTGGCCTCACTGAACATGCCCTATAAAAAAAATACAGAAAACCTTAAAACAATGAGCAGATCTTACCTTCCAAGTACCTTAGTTAATCCTTGGGACCCAGGGAGGCAATTTTGAGGAAGTTGTGTTAACACTTAAAAGCCACCTGGGTACCATATAAAACAAGGAAGTCGCAATTCAGCAGAGCTAATGGTACTTTTGAAAAGCGTTTTACATCCTCCTGGGGCCGGGAGCTCAGGCACAAGGAAAATCTGGCTCAGGTATTTGAGGTTTTTATAGCTGCCATATCCAAGAAAGTCAAAGTGAAATACAGGCCGTCTAGAAGAATCTTCTCTACATGTCAATATGCTTTGTAGAGTTCTCACTGCAGATGGGGAAACTGAGCTCCCTGAGAATAGATTCATATTTACCCAAAGACATAACATAATCAGGCATGAAGAACAAGACTTCTAAGTCAGAGAAAGACAAGGACTGTATGGTATCACTTTTATGTAGAATCTAAAGTTTAATCACTAAATAACAAAGTAAAATAGTAGTTACCTGGGGATGAGAGGAGGCTACAATTAATGGTGTTAAAGGCTAAAACTTGTAACTAGTAGTAAATAAGCCATACAGATCGGATACTCAGTATAACAAATATAGACAGTAATATTGTACTGTAATTATGTAACGTGATAAATATCGCTACATCGGCCATCATATTATAATATATAAATGTATCGAAGTAACAGCTGTACACCTTAAATTTACACATTGTTACATGTCAAATTTATTCAATAAAAAAACGAGACTTCACACAAATACATTAAAAAAAAAACCTTTGAAGTGTTTCTAGTTTTGTTTACATGTTCCGAATGCTGATTAATTCATTAACTCCAGATATTTGGACAACTTGACTTTATGTGAACAGCACTTAGAAATTTAATGCATAGCTCCCTTCCCCAAATTTTATAGTTTTGGCTCCTGATGTGAGTGTAGTCTTAAAAATCCCTTCACATGTACTCCCTCACTAAAGTGTAAGAAACATCTTTTACTCCAACTCTTGGCTGGGATTCAGGTAGTAAAGATTTTCCAAACACCTGCATGAATATTAGTGAGATCCAAATCTGCTTAAGGGGTCTGTATGTTTTCATCTTAAAAGAAATCATGTTTCCTCCTCCAGACACTATCAAAGATCTGCTTCAGATAGCATATATTCCTTCCGAAAAGGTCTTTTCCTTCTTCTCAGAAATGATTAGGAAAGGCTTGGAAAGAAAGAAGGTATTGACTAGCCCAGTTTTGTGGGCAAGGAGAGGAAATCTTTGCAAGAGTGGAGTGATCTAACTTAACCTGCTTGGGAATGACTGGGGACAGCGTTCCTTCAGGCTTTCTCATGGAGGTAAAACAGCAAAGAGAATGGAGTTGGGGGTCCAAAGGTTAGCTAGAGATATCTGATAACACCCAAATCTTTTCTCTTATAATGATGTGATATTCAAATTGCTCATAAGTACTCTTGGACATGCGTGGAGTTCCATGAATACATGATGTCACTTTGAGCCTTACTCCAGTTAAATCACATCCTTTTAAATATCATAACAAACTTACTGTCATTTTTTTCAGGACTCAGTGCTATTATTAGCTGACCTACACTTCCACATATCGTTTCCCACATGGTAACTCCTTTGCTCTCTCTTATTTCACTCACTTGTAACTGCCAGTGGCTTGTCATTGCAGAGGGAGCTGCGCACTTCGAAGGCAGACCTTACAAAGTGTGTGACCTTCAACAAAGTTACTTAAGTGTCCCAAATTTCAGCCTCCTCCTGTATGACATAAGAGTAATTAATTACAGCGCCTACCTCTGCGGTAATAATGCATGTAGCCCAGTTCTGGCATGCAGTAAGGGTTTCATTTTTAAAAATAAACTAATAACTAACATTTATTAAGTGCTTATTACTTATGAGACAAGGTCCTTATCACTTCATACACATCAACCCATTTAATACTATTATTACCTCATTTTACAGATGAGGAAATGGGGCCACTTGTTGGAAATTTCAAAGATCAATAAATACTATTAATTTCTTCCTTTTCCAGGTTGGAAAAGATTGGAGAGATAAACACAGGGCTAAAGCAGAGGAGGCTCTAAATGTTACTTGTATTATTGATATAGTCAGAGAGATATCTTTGGATGTGCAGCCTTGCTAATCTTTGTTCCCAGAAAGCAGTTTGCCCTCCAGCTTAGGGACTTCATCATCACCCAACTGTCAGTCTCCTGGGGATGAGACGCAGGGCGTGGAGGGGGGCACTTGTGGGGAAGAGCACTGGGTGTTATATGGAAACCAACTTGACGATAAACTATTTGTAAAAAAAAGAAGCATGTTACCACCTGCAGAGCAGAGAGCCACCAGAAGGCTTCCTCTCAGCTGGAAGTCAGATCTGAACCTNAACTGTCAGTCTCCTGGGGATGAGATGCAGGGCGTGGAGGGGGGCACTTGTGGGGAAGAGCACTGGGTGTTATATGGAAACCAACTTGACGATAAACTATTTGTAAAAAAAAGAAGCATGTTACCACCTGCAGAGCAGAGAGCCACCAGAAGGCTTCCTCTCAGCTGGAAGTCAGATCTGAACCTGGGAAGGAGAGTCTGAACTGAGCATGCCTAGAACCTTCCCTCCACCTCCCCACTCCCTCCCCCACAGAGGAATAAATAAGAGATAAGGTGGGAATCCAGATATTAGCCTAATAAAAACCCCAAAAGAGGGAAAAGGGGAGCTGGGGTCTACAAAGCCCTTCAGATACCATCACCCTCATCATTATGGCCTTTATTAAGATTCATTCTTACTATGTCTCTTTTGGACTGTTTAGAGTTTTGGTTTTTGGTTTTTGGCTTTGTTTTTTTTTTTTAAATCAGCTTTGGCAAGTTGTATTTTTCTAGGAATTGATCTATTTTGTATATATTTTCAAGTGGGTTGACATAAAGATGTTTATTTTTTAAATGTCCGTAAGATCTTAACAAAATTTCTTTGTTTACTGCTGAGATGGATACTTAGATCATCAATTTTTCTTTCGGCCCTTCTTTTTTTTTTTTTTTTTAACTGTATGCATTTATTTAAAAGTATAAAATGTCTCCCTACGAATGATTTCAAGGATGCCTGAGTGGTTCAGTCAGTTAAATATCTGACTTTGGCTCAGGTCATGATCTCCTGGTCCATGTGTTCGAGCCCTGCATCGGATTCTGTGCTGACAGCTCGGAGCCTGGAGCCTGCTTCAAATTCTGTTTCTGTCAGCGTTGGTGGTATAGTGGTTAGCATAGCTGCCTTCCAAATTCTCTTTCTGTCTTTCTCTGCCCCTCCCCTGCTCACACTCTGTCTCTCTCAAAAATAAATAAACATTAAAAAAAATAATGACTTCAGATGCATATACAAGTTTATACAATACAATGAGAAGAATGAGTCTTCTGATTATTATTCAGTTCAAAATATTTTTTTTTTCTAATTTTAGAGAAGAGGGGGAGAGAGAGAGAGAGACAGAGAGAGAAAGAGAATCCCAAGCAGGCTCCAGGCCCTGTGTGGAGCCCAACATGGGGCTCGATTCTACAACCCTGGGATCATGACCTGACCCAAAATCAAGAGTCAGAGGCTTAATCAACTGAGCCACCCAGATGCCCCAAGTCCAAAATATTTTTTTCTGATTTCTGAAATGAAAACTTTTTATTTTATATGTGTCTGTACCATTTAGGCATTATAAAGTAGGCAACAATTACTTAAAAAAAAATCAAAGTTAAATATACATTTAACTTTAACTTTAAAAAAAAAAACAAGAGGCACCTGGGTGGCTCAGTCAGTTAAGCATCCAACTNTGATTGATTAAATATGTATTTAATATATATATATATTAAAAAACAGATCCCCAGACCTGATTCTTAGATTCTGTGTGTCAGTAGGTCGGTAGACCAGCCCCCATTCCTAGGAGTTTGGCAAACCTCTCTCATGCGTGTGTCCTGCAGGCATTTCTGGAGCATTTGATAAGTGTCAGACATTGAAAAGAATCCATTCCTTGTACTATTCCACTGACTGCTCACAACCACCACATGAATTAGATACTATTCTTAACCCCATATGAGAAACGAGAAAACAAGAGGCACAGAAAAGACAAATTTCCCCCAAATCACACAGTAGTAAATAGCAGAACAGGATCAGAACTCAAGGGTCTGATTCAAGTCAGACTTGTACACTATGCATCCTGATCCAACATACACTGCAAAGAGCTCATGATTTTCTAACTTTTTAAAGTTTATTTATTTATCTGGGGAGAGATTGAGAGAGAGAGAGAACACACACAAGTTGGGGAGGCGCAGAGAAAGAATCCCAAGCAGGCTCTACACGTGTGGAGCCCAACACAGGGCTTGGAGCCACGAACTGAGCCAAAGTCAGATGCTTAACCAACTGAGCCACCCAAGTGCCCCTATTTTCTCTTTTATCAATGAATCAAGTCAAGGGAAATAAAGATTGTCTGTATAAGTCAGACAAGGGAGGAAACAGACATGATCTATGTAACAAGGAACAAGATACATTCTCTGCCTTGAAGTTTTCAGTCTATAGAGAAAGACAGAGCATTTTGTTACCACCTGACAAAGGGGCAGTCACAGGACCATTTGGGAACACATGCCAGGCACACTTGACCCATTTCAGGGGTAAGGTGGGGTCACCAGGAAAGATTTCGTAGAAGAACTGACCTGA
The DNA here is from genome assembly GCF_008692635.1 of Crocuta crocuta. Classification (NCBI taxonomy): domain Eukaryota; kingdom Metazoa; phylum Chordata; class Mammalia; order Carnivora; family Hyaenidae; genus Crocuta; species Crocuta crocuta. The sequence continues at coordinate 7,658,889 of NW_027527955.1, forward strand.
AAGCTGAGAACTGAAGATGAGCAGGAGTTGAGTAGACCAGAGTGAGCTGCCAGAGGCTTGACGACATGGCATGTAACAGTTGGGAGCCACAAACCAGGGCCATGGTGGGAGAAAGGCACACAGGTAAGGGGACTGCACGTGCAAAGGTCCAGGGGTAGGACAGACCAGGCCCCATTTTGATTCTGTGTCATAGCAAGAGCCACATTTCTAAAACACGTATCTTATCATGTCATTCTTCTACTGAAAAGCCTGCTCCCCGCAGAGAAATGTCCCAAGGCCTTAGCAGACGTGCAGGGCCCCTCATACCTAGGCCAGCTTATCTGTTCCATCTATTTCTGCCACTCTGCCCACCTGAATAAACCAGCTGCCCCAACTATATCCTTGTTCTTGCTCTTCCTTCTGCTTAGATATGCCTTCTCCCTTCTCTACCCAATGACTTTCTACCTGTTTTTCAAAGTCCACTTAAATGTTACTTCTTCCTTGGGCATCCAGATGAAATCAAATGTTTTTTTTCTTCACCATCAGTCATCATTTCCATGATACCTTTCTCTGTGCCTTAATTGCATAAAATATTGTATGATTAGTTTTTGTTTATCTATTTCTCTTGTCTAATGGATGTTGAGCTCCTTGACATTTCATACATTTCTTCTGTGATTGAATTGATTTGACCACTAGTTTTGCCAATCACTGTTTCAATATCTCTGATTTCATCTTTCCCCCTTACATTATAGTTAAATTTATCAGTATGTAGGACTTAATTTTCAGGTCAAGAAATGCAGGTCATATAATTTCTTTACAGATAAATATTTATAGAAATATTAACTTAAAATGCAGTTAAGGTACAGCTGTAAGCTTTCTTAGAGTGGAACAACTACAGTAAAAACTCTAAGAAAAGCTTTGAAGGATAGTTACTCAGCAGATATCCCATCCCTAATTTTGATTCCTGGGCAAATGGCACAAGAAGATCCACACTGAGTGCCCTCTTTAGATTAAGAGATTATCCATGGCCAATCTGCCACTTGGAGTCACAGAGAATGAGGCCCTTTAATTTGTGTTTATAACAATTGTCAACCATAACTTTCTTTTTTTATATATATATATTTTTATTTATTTCTAGGAGAGAGAGAGAGAGCGTGAGCAGGGGAGGGTCAGAGAGAGAGGGAGACACAGACTCTGAAATAGCCTCCAGGCTCTGAGCTGGCAGTCAGCACAGAGCCCGGCGCGGGGCTCGAACCCACGAACCATGAGATCATGACCTAAGCGAAAGTCGGACGCTTAACCGACTAAGCCACCCAGGTGCCCCGTCAACCGTAACTTTCAAAAGTACACTCCCCCATCCCTGCTTTCTTCCAGGCAATCCTTGGGTACCTGAAGTTCCAAAACCACTGCTAGTGACCCCTTCCCTCCCCCCGGCAAAACAATCAGTCACTTTTTTTCTGGTTAAATTGCATTTTCCTGGAAGTATAACCAAAACCGTGTAACATTGAACAACATAAGCGATTCAGTCCAGGGTGTCTAGGTGTACTCAAACCTGATAAATATTTAACAAGTGTCAGTAATAACTTCAACATGATGATAATTATAAAGAGTGAACTTCTAGTTCAAAGGTGAACAACTGTAGTTATGAGCCAGAGAATTTGAGAAGAGATTTCCTGCTAATTAATTATGCAGTTCCGGGGAGATATATTTGTAGATGGTACTATTTGAAAGTCAGGATCCTGCTTTCCAAACCCATCCTTTTTGCATGAACATGAAACTTAGTAGTTAATAATAATCACCAGAAGTAATATAACACTAACTTTAAACATCTGCCTTCTCTAGGAAGATGGCAAATGTCACCATATGTTGCACATGGTTATTATTATTCCAGATCCTATTAGTATTGCAAACTCATGTACCACGAGGTGAATCGTGCTCCCAAAATTGAAAATCAGAGTGCAGGAAGATACAAACATTTAAGACACATATCACAGTTTTATTGTGTGGGCAGAGAGAGTGAGAGCAATATTAAAATGGTCTCCATTTGGCATATATTTAGTAATACTAGTTTGGGACAAGAGGTTCAGATGGTAGAGTTTGGTGAATATAATAACAATAATTAATTACAACAGCATTTATTGCCACCTGTGTGCCCTAACTGTGCCAGAGCTTTCTATACACTATCTCTAGTCTTTATAATAACCATCCAGATGGAAACCACTGGAAAGTGTCATTCCAACCTTTTCAGCTGAATGAACTGCATAGGCAACTGTCTAAGGTCACACAACTAACTAGTTAGTGATAACACTAATTTCTTTATTTGTTTTTTATTTTTTAAATGTTTTTATTTATTTCTGAAAGAGAGAGAGACAGAGTGCAAGCATGGGAGGTGCAGAGAAAGAGAAGGAAACACAGAATCCGAAGCAGGCTCCAGGCTCTGAGCTGTCAGCACAGAGCCCAATGTGGGGGTTGAACTCACCAACCGCGAGATCATGACTTGAGCCGAAGTTGGACGCTCAACCGACTGAGCCACCCAGGCGCCCCAACAGCACTAGTTTCTGAACCCAGGATTGCCTGACCTCAGAGCCTGTGCTCTTTTTTGTTGAGATTATAAACTGCATGAGGGCACTTTTTCTTGCTTTTATCCCTACTCGATTCCCCTGAGCCTTGAAGAGGACCCTAGAGTAGGTACTCAATAAGTAAAAGAATAATAGCTTGCTGCCCAGATCAAGAACTTCATCCCTCCCAGTTTCCCTCAAACAAATCCTTGATCCCACAATTTGATCGTATCCAAACCCAATAAAAGTCATATTCATCATGGTAACAGGCAAAATTAGAATAACGTTAAAAATACTTGATAATCCAAAAGAGAGCAAGAAACAAGTGGGAGAAAACAGGGGCCGGGGGGGCGGGGGACAGAAAACAGGTGAGACAAATAGAAAACAAATACTGAGAAGGAAAATTTAAACTCAGTATGCCAGGGATTGAATTTAGTGTTTAGTAAACAGACTATTCCAATGAAAAGATTATTAGACTTCGGTTCTAAAATTATATCCATAATATTCACTTAATTCTTTTATTATTTCTTCCCTTTTCATATCTGTTTTGTAGATGAAAGATGGAGGAGGCTTCAGGGAGTGAAGAAACTCGCTATAATGACTCAGCCGATAAGTAAGAGTCGGGAAATGAACCTCAGGGGTCCAGCCCAGAACCCTCACTCGTGGCTATTTAATACACCCTCTGCAAGGAGAAGGTGCTGTTGAGCTTGGTAAGAATGGTTTCCAGGCAAGACTACAGGCAGAGCCAGACTGCAGTTGGGAATGGGGCACTGTCAAGTTCAGCCCCACTACAATGAGGAATACAAGCTCTTGGGGAAGGGGCAGGATTTCTGGGCAGTGTTAAGGAAACAACTGACATTAGAAAACACAGATCTGTGGGGGACCCAGTATACGGAAAGGTATCACTTTCTTCAGCACTACCTATCCGTCCTGGTTAAAAGTAGAGAAAATGGATGGTTGATGGATCCTAGATTTGGGTTTTGCTGGAATGTGGCTGAAGACAAGATGGGCTGGGGAGAGACTGGTTTAAAAAATTCCATCTTGGAACCTAGGCTGAATGGGGGGTGGGCTGCAAGTCAGGGGAAAGGTGTATCTAAAGAGAGCAAGGGGAGGGGTAATGGGGACCGGACATTTGCATGAGGCTGAAGAGCAGAAAGCAAGAGAAGAGACCTAGAAGAATATTAGCCTGCTCTCAGAGAGAGGAGGATGGGCATCTTATAAGGCATCCAAGAGAAAAACGAGAAACAAAGATGAGGTCAGTTAAATAGATTTATTCTTGGGACGCCTGGGTGGCTCAGTTGGTTAAGTGTCCAACTTTGGCTCGCAGTTCATGGGTTCGAGCCCCATGTTGGGCTCTGTGCTGACAGCTCAGATCCTAGAGCCTGTTTCTGATTCTGTGTCCCCACCCCCCCCGCCCCTCCCCTGCTCACACTCTGTCTCTCTCTCTCTCAAAAAATAAATAAACATTAAAAAATTTTTAATAAATTTATTCATAATCATTAAAATTTGGGGAGAAAAACACAGCTGCAGGCTACAAATCACTTCCTGTTACCTGAGCCACCATTTTCCTGAGATTATTAAAAACTCTGATCACAGATCATTAAAAAATTCTAAATTCCTCCAGGTAACAGATTGCTTTCTCTGAATCACTCAATTTTTTTCCTGAAAAAAGGAGAAGAAAAATAGTTAAAATTAGCCACCTTTTTATAATGCACTTTCTGGAACCAATTAGTAATTATTTTTTAACATAAGCAGTTGGTATGAGAGTGGTGATAATATATTTACAATATAAACTTAGCATCATTAATGAGATTGTCATTTCTCTGTGAAGGCAAGACTGTCGGAAGCTGTCCCCTATATGACAGTTGCTCTTTCAATTCTAGGGTACAAGGTGGCAATTAGAAAATTCTTAAGAAATAATCCTGCAATAATAATGTATGTCATGATATATATTTGAAGAGCTGTAATATACACAGATTTTAAAGACTTTCCAAAAAATAAATGAACAGTTTTTAGCCTCATAGCTAAAGCTTGAGCATTTTAAAGATTTACCAACATAAAGCGGTGGCTTCTTTACAATAAAGTATTGGCATGGATGGAAATACTTTGATTCTCTGATAATAAATGTGTCTTTTTGTACTAATTCTTAAGTGGCCTAATATTAGCCTTTTCCCTTCTCAATTCCCATATTTGGATTCAGAGTGAGACTTTCTTTTCACTTCTCATGTAATCAATGTTGGCACCAAAGTCCCCTCTGTCAGCTTGGTATTCAGCTCTGGTCTGACCTAATTCTGCTCAGGCAATGAATTCACTTACTCCCCATGGCTGAGCAAAAGCAGAAAGACATGGGAGAGAAGTGAGATATCAAGTCTTTCTTGTGTTAGGCTGTTTGAGGGCGTCGGCCTAATTTAAGTACTCTGATAACTCTCCCTGGACCGTCTGAAGAGTTTCCGTAGCTCATATTGTGCCGTGTTTGAGCTTAACTTGACCGCACTCATCCTCTTTCCCGGCTATGCGGAGAGACCTCTCCTGGCAGAGAGGGGTCAAGAAGGGTGCATTTTGTAGCCCCTCAAGCTGGTGATAACTAAGCCCTGTGTGTAATCTCCGAACACCTTTCCAAGCACTGGAGTGTCCGGTGGTGCTTTCGAGCCCTGCTCGCTGTGGTAGCCACTTCTGTCATCATCACTTATGCTGTGACAAAGCTCTCGTGTGTTTCAGTAAAAAGAAAATCGTATTTGGGTCTGTCTTCGCCTGACATGATGCTTCCTCCCTCTGCTTGCTGATGCGGTATTTTCCAACTAACCACCATCACCACAACAGCACGAATCCTTAGTTGTAGCAAAAACTCATAAGACAGCTGAAACTTCCATAATACAACGCAGATTGCGGAAAAACGTAGTTTAGCATTTTTTCCAAAATGGATTTTATTTTGTTCCAGACTCCATTCCCAATGGCCCCCAAAGCATACCTGGGATCTGCTAGACACTGTGAATTGCCTCTCTAAAGCCTATTTTCCCCTTCTTCTCTACTAAAAATACTCTAATTTTGTCCCAGTCACAAAACTTCCAACCGAAATTTGTGCTTCCTAGATTCCCATGCAGCAGGTATGGACCTGTAGCTAGGTTCTGACAAACAGAATGTACATTGAACTACTGAGTGTAACTTCCAGAATAGCCCTTTAATGTAGGATAACTCACCCTTCACGCTCCCCTACCTTACTCCAGCTTGCTGCCTAAAATGTTGGAGCTATCCTATCACTTACTCACTGTATTACTTAGTTCTAATATATTGTTTTGAATTGTGGTGTTTTTATTTTGCCGCTATATCTTGTTTCTTCAATAAGAAAACATCAGGGGTACCTGGGTGGCTCAGTCGGTTAAGCGTCCGACTTCAGCTCAGGTCATGATCTCATGGTTCGTGGGTTCGAGCCCTGCATTGGGCTCGACAGCTAGCTGTCAGCTAGCTCAGAGCCTGGAGGCTTTTTCAGATTCTGTGTCTCCCTCTCTCTCTGACCCTCCCCTGCTCACGCTGTCTCTCTCTCTCTCAGAAATAAATAAAACATTAAAAATTTTTTAAAAAATAAGAAAACATCAAAATCAACTTAAAGTCATGGACTGCTTTTTCAAGCTGTGTCATGTGTGTATGTATGTGTGTGTGTATGCATGTGCGTGTGCATGTGCGTGTGTGTGTGTGTGTGTGTGTGTTGGTGGTGGTGGAGGTGGAGTGATAAAAATAATAGAAGAAACAATCCCTGACATGAAGTGTATCATAAGGATAAGACTTAATTGGTGGGCATAAGAGCAGAACATATACAAGGTAGATACAGAAACACCAATACATAGAAAAATGGAGATATGATGTAGTCATATTTTTAGTCCAGTTTCAAATAAATATCTTACACTGGATTGTAAATTATCACTTTCCTCCCCTATACACTCAGAGTTTCAGCTGTTCGTGTGTTCAGAACTGAAATGTGTTCATGTGTTCAGAAGGGATGAGATGGGGAAAGGCCCCTCACCTTTTGGAACTGTAAACATTTGGTAATTCCCTGATCCCACTGTCTGCTTAGAGAGGACCCCTCATGACCACATATGAACACATTGCAGGCAGACAGAAGATAGACCGTCTATTCTATGTCTGAGACTTCTGCTGCTGCTTAACAAGAGCTACTGGGCAAATTATCAGGATGACATCTCAAGTCACAAAGGAAATTATTTGAAAATTTATTAAATGCAAACCCCTTTTTAACTTAAAGGGTCTTAAAAACATGGACACTACATAGATGCTGACATGGGCCTAACTGTCTTTGTTACATTTCTACAGTATGTATCAACCAAAGGAAGTGTCCATGGTACCATGATAAAGTGTCCTGATGAACTTCAATTTACCATAAAAAATGCTAATACTGAAAGTGATTAATACAGTAACATTTCCAGGCACCTAGAATCCAACAGAAAATGTTTCAAAATTAGAGTACCATAAAAAAGAGTGGTAGTCACAAGAAATACAATTTATATCACAAATTACAGTAAACTCACAGGTTTCCTTCTCCGTGGTTCGACCCTCGGGATAAAGCAGAGCGCCGCTGTAAATCGCACGCCGTGTTAGCAGTTCCTGGAAATGAGTGAGCGGATTGGAGAGTGGGACCCCCTGAAACAATCTTTTGAAGTTCCCCGGTTATACTGTAATATGTGTGCGGGTGTGGCAAAGACACCAGCCACCCACGGAAGATTCAGGCTTCCCTTCTACGGTCCAAAGTCATGGCTGGGTTGTGGCTGTCCGGGGATCTAACGTGAGTCCATGCTGGCTCAGTTCCAGGTCACAAACGTAGCTGAGAGTGATGGGGGACACTCAGCCCTGGCCCATGAACACCTGCGTGCGATCTTGCGAGTTCTCTGTCACCCTCCACGGTCTGGTTGGAACTGAAGGATCTGAGGCACCAGGGGATGAAACTATAATACAGGAAGAGCCCGGGTCCCTGAAACACCATGTGGAAGGCTGCTCGGGAAGGAGTCCCCTTAGACTGGTCTTTAAGCAAATAATAAACTCGGTGCTAAACCAGTGCGATGTGAAGTCTTGTCTCTTCTCACAGCGCTGGGTGTCACTGACGTGGCAGGTTGTAGTGTGTCAGCCACAGGCGACCCCTCCCCACTCGGGGCTGTCATTTTCCTTTCATTAACAATAATTGACGAGAAGTCTCTTTTCATGACTCCTTCCCCATTTTTTTTGGTTTTTCACATTTCTTGTTGACATACTCCCTATAATACACCCCCCCTTTTTTTTTTTGGTTTGTAAACCACAGAAATTTATTTCTCACAGTTCTGGAGGCTAGAAGTCCAAGATCAAAGTGCCAGCATGGCTGGGTGAGGACCCTCTTCTGGTTGAAGACTTCTATCCTCACATGATGCAAGGAGTAGAACATCTCTTGTAAATCACCTGTCAGTCTATTAGAGCTTGAGGCTTGGTTTTCTCCTTACAAAGGCTCCTGCTGCCCGTGGCTGAGTTCAGGGATACAGGAAGTAGTAGGAGAAAGAGGTGATGGACAGTCACCTGATGGTGTGTTCTCCTTCCTTGTTTTCCCTTCCACACTGAGTCCTCCGTTTCATCCCAGGACTCTAAGAATCATATTCCAAAGCCTGGCTTTCAGTGTCCTGCTGACAGCAAGAAGACCACACTGCAAGAGTGGCTTCTGGACTCTTCTCTGGGAAGGATAGAGCCAGGGGCTTGTTGCATCATGAGGCCTGAGAACACCTGGGAAGCCCAGTTTCATTGTGCTCATGATAAGATGGTGCCTGGTAAAAAGCCTCAAGGGCTCTAACTTACAATTTTCTTTCTTTCTTTCTTTCTTTCTTTTTTATTCCCCTGATGTTCCCTGAGGCAATGCCAATGAATAATGACTACTTCAAATTCTTCCAAGGAGAATCAGTCACTGTACCAAGCAGTAGCTGCCTCCTTCGTGTAATATCCCTGGAATTTACATCATGACAACATTCTCGTTCCATTTCATTAATAGGAAATTGCTTGAGAAACCACCACATTTTACCACTTTTGCATTGTGTTCTTGAGTATGTACAAGTTCAGGACTCAGAATGGGGTAAGTCCACTCCAAAGTGGGCCTGGGGTATATATGTGGGTGTGTGTGTGCGTGTGTGTATGTATGCGAGTGTGAGTGCATTCCTATTTATTTCAATGCCAAGTGGTCTAGACTGGCACCAGAAAACTGTCTCTTGGGGGGCTGAAACCAAGTGGGTTATGGATCTCAAGAAGGATTTGACATGGAAAGGCAGAAGTCTTTGTTCTTGTTACTGCTATTTATTCACAACCAGTGTAACGTTGCATCTACATGGTCGTGTCGTGGATCCCAGCCCCAGCACTTACCAGCTGTATAACCTGAGGGTAGTCCTTAACCTCTCTACTCTTCAGTTTCCTCTTCTGAAATATGGGAATTATGATGATTCCTACTCAGTAGGGTTCTGTGAGGATAACATGAGATAAATGTAAAATCCTTACCATGAAGCTGTAATAGTAATCCTCAGTTTAAATTAGCTACTACTACCAATAATTTTAAAAAGATTACATCGTCTACTGAGAAGATGACCATGTTCACCATAATAGACCTCCCCACTCTGACTCCTGCCTTCCCTGGGTCCTCACAGGCTTTTCTACGTGTTCCCGTTACTTCACTTAAGACCCTTTACTGCACTGCTATTTGCATGTTTATCCTTCTTGTTTCTTATTCTTGTATCTCCGTACCTAACATAGCACCTAGCACATTGCATGTTGAACCACGCAAGATTTCTATTTTCATAGGTTAAAAACTCAAATGTTGGAAGGTTTATGGCCTACAGCTACTTGACAAGTCTCATAAATGACACCATGATTTTCACAAACACTGACTTATCTCCCGGATATATGTTAATACCTTTTTCTTTTCTTTCTTTCTTTCTTTTTTTTTTTACAAATAGTTTATTGTCAAATTAGTTTCCACATAACACTCAGTGCTCATCCTCACAAGTGNACCTTTTTCACTTTCCAGATGAATCTTGTTAAAGATATGTTGTATTTGTGAGTTATGTTTTTATGTGAAATGATGCAGTTCATAATATTGTTCTCAAGCAAACAGAAAATTTAAGAATTATCTCGGGGCGCCTGGGTGACTCAGTCGGTTGAGCGTCCGACTTCGGCTCAGGTTGTGATCTCACGGTTTGTGGGTTCAAGCCCCACATCGGGCTCTGTGCTGACAGCTAGCTCAGAGCCTGGAGCCTGTCTTAGATTCTGTATCTCCTTCTCTCTCTGACCCTCCCCTGCTCACGCTGTCTCTATTTCTCTCTCAAAAATAAATAAAGCATTTTTAAAAATTAAAAAAAAAAAGAATTATCTATGATGAGGGGCACCTGGGTGGCTCAGTCAGTTGAACATCTGACTCTTGGTTTCAGCTCAGGTCATGATCTCACGGTCATAGGATCAAGCCCCATGTCAAGTTCCACATTGACAGCTCAGAACCTGCTTGGGATTCTCTCTCTCTCTCCTTCTCTCTGCTCCTCCCTGCTCATGCTCACTTTCTCTCTCTCTCCCTCAAAATAAACAAATAAACTTAAAAAAAGATGATCACACACACACATTCACATATATACTCACATACACACTTTGGAATGAACTTACACTATTCTAAATTCTAATCTTGTACATGCTCATCACTGTTCCTCTCCTACTGGACCAGCTCACAACACTGTACGAAGTCTCATAATTAATCAGTATATTAACTGGAAGCCCAATAATTTCCTATCCCCTGGTCCTACTCCCAGGCCCTGCTATCTATTCTTCTAAAAATGATTACTGTGGTTACAACACTGGCTGCAAATGTGATGAACGATAATAGAACAAACAAGGCAGATGAGATGTTTGTGTCTCGCATTTTATATCATCAGGGAATGACCCAGATCATCTGTCGATGAGTCCCTCTTCGGGGATCTTCCCTGATCAAAGACACAAAGCTGGAACATACGATAAATACTGGGGTTCCCAGTGTCTCAGGGAATGTCACATTTTGACCAACACTGTGCTGAGGGCCAGCCCTCTTGAGGTGGTACATGAGCTGATAGGAGTGAAGAAGCTCTCTCCTCTCTCTGATGATGTGCAGACAGGAGCCTTAACCACCAGTGTGTGTGACCGAATCAGCAAGCACAGGTTCAAATGCCCAGAGAGGCAGGTAGATCGTGTAAGTAGGAAAAGGAAGCTAAATGTAAAGCAATAGGGAGTAGTGAGGAGTGTGAAAAAGTATTCTGTAAAAAGGCAGCAGCCATTTGGTTTTACGCTGGTCTATGAAGTCAGTGTTGCCAGATTTTATGAGTTTTAAGGAGAAGTTAGAAATTTGGGTGCTTAGGAGAAATTCCCCAGTTTGGGGGTCACTGCACGCATCATACACAGTGTGGCTGAAGACAGACCTGACCTGCAGTCACCACTTACAATTCCTACCTGAAACCGTAATACCTTATGCGCACAAGGCATTCAGAAACTGAAAGAGAATTTTGTGGTCAGAATGTTCAAAGAAAACTCTTAATACTTAAGAGATAATTCTCAATACTGGTAATCCTTTCTTTTTTTATTATTTTTTAATGTTTTATTTATTTCTGAGAGAAAGAGAGAGACAGCGTGAGCAGGGGAGGTCAGAGAGAGAGGGAGACACAGACTCTGAAGCAGGCTCCAGGCTCTGAGCTAGATGACAGCACAGAGCCTGATGCGGGGCTCGAACCCATGAACCATGAGATTATGCCTGAGCCGAAGTTGGACACTCAACCGACTGAGCCACCCAGGCCCCCCAGTACCGGTAATACTTTCACTTACCATTTCCTGAAAATATTCTGACCCATGTTGCAACACATGTCTCTATCTTTAATTTGGAAAATACAGCTGGAATCTCTCTAGTTAGCATTTTGGACCCTCTGAAGAGTTCGTAGTAATCCCACCAGGCCCAGAAAGAGAGAAGAGACATGCCTACATACTAGATGGTGAAAAGTGCTAGACTATATGTTTATTTTAGGGAATGAGGAGTGTTACACACGGCCTCGGTTTTCCAGCTCTTGATGCACCTCTTCTCCCCTTTCACTTGCTCACATCTCTCAAAATGCAAGTGTCTTGGCTCTGTTATTAAGAAATTATACTTGAGGAGCCCCTGGGTAGCTCGGTTGGTTGAGCGCCTAACTCTTAATTTTGGCTCAGGTCATGATCCCAAGGTTGTGGGATCAAGCCTCATGTCAGGCTCTGTGCTGAACAGGGAACCTGCTTAAGATTCTCTCCCTCTCTCTAAAAAAAAAAAAAAAANCATCCATTGGACAATTCCCACTCTTTTCTAAGCGTTTTGGTCCAACATCAGCAAAGCTTGCCTCCCAGCTTGGAATTCTTCCAGTCCACTAACCAACAGATGGCATTACTAACTTTCCTGAGATATGCGCGTGCGAGCGCAAGCGCGCGCACACACACACACAGACACACACACACACACACACCCTTCCTGGTGACAGCCAAACACACAGTTTGGCTCCGGTGTTAGAAGCAGTGAACTTATCAAGCAGCAAAGTGGGTGGCAGGGAGACAGAGGAATCTGAGGAAAGCTTCACCCCCACTTTGGCTCCCACCCCCAATTAAGGAGTCCAGGGCATTTAAGGTCGACCGCATTTCCCAACGGGGACAGAAGCATAATTCAATACAATGCAATCTTTGGACAGGAAATGGGAGGGTCGTCGGTTTGGGCCGGAGCATATGCAGGATAATAATGACACAGTCTTTGCTGGTGTCAAACCTATATTTGTGAAATAGCTCACAGAGCAGTAACAGGGCACTGTCTTCAGACACCGCCTGCTATTGAGGAGAGGAAACAACATCAAAAATACCCTGTCAAGCCACCCAAGTCAGATAATTACACTGGCTGCAAAACACCCAGGCACAGAGCACTGGAAACCTTTTAGGGGGTCCTTTATCATGCCCTGCCTTTTCCAGAATGAGGCTAATTTGCTCCTATGTCAGCCAGCTCCAGCACAGAGAGCAGCCGAAGGAGAGAGCAGAGAATGAACCGTCAGCGTTATTGAAAAGATTCATGATTAGTCACACTCGCTCACAGGCCAGGCCCTTGCCAGACACCACACCACTCATTAGCAGACCTGAGAACTGGCGTGCCTCCCACAGCTGAGCTGTAACAACTCCGGGTCTGGCAGGTCCCCAGGGCCCCACAAAGCCCTGTGTTCTCCCACACCCTGCGATGAGAAAGGCCAGTTTGGGCAAGCCTGGGTGCAGTTGGCTCCCCAGATGCTAAGTGAGTCTGTTTGTCTTATGCTCTGTGTTGCTTAAAATATTATTATTCAGGGACTCAGCTGGTGTGGATGTCAAGGTCACACCTCTTCACGTTACACTGAAACAGTTACCTGGCCGAGGCTGCCATTTTCCACCCAGGTTCCCCTTGGAGCACCCAAGAGCTGGGTGCGTCTGTGGTCTGTCATCCTCTCTCATCTCGTGTTCAGCTACAGCTGTGAGCCCTGCTCTTCCCAGAACTGGAAATGTTTCTTTTCCTCGTCTGAGTAATACCAGCAATTATAACTGAAATTTACAGTGCTGGCCATTGGACGGCTCAGGGTGGTGAAGACTAATGCAACTCATTTGCAGGAGACAGTGTGGGTTGATTTCAGTTCCCATAGCAATGGGGAAACTGAGGCTGAGAGGCAACAGAACTTAGAAGTGTAAAATAAGGAAGAAGAGCCAGGTGCCTGCTTTTCTGTTCATCTTCACTCCATTTATGGCTGCTACAATCCCATACAAGAAGACCCCATTTCCAGTTAGGACAGTAAACCATTCTCCCCTTAATGAAAATGACGCTGTCAGAGTTATAACTCCATGAAGCTCAATCAAAACTAACCAAAAAGATCTGGCTTCTATTAGCGTGTTCTGTAGCCTCCACAGGGGATCTTAGAGCAGAGGGCACGGGGCCAAGACCTCATAAGTGATCACAACAGGCACTGAACATGGTGGTTCATCATGCCGTATGTCGGAGCAATGTGGAGCCATGATGGGCTCTGGTGGAGAAAGGAAATGGTCTCTGTAAAGCCTGTCTCCAGACCAGAGCCACATTATTCGGTACACATTGATATGCATATTAGCTTAGATTTATGGTGTCTGCAAAAGGGACCCTGGCCCTCAAAGAAACTCAGGTAGTGAAGAATGACCACAAACAACGTAAGCATGACTCAAAGCATCACGCTCCATTTCTTCAGGCTGGAGATGCCCCCACCTTGGCTTCACAGAGGTGTTGCCATGTGGACCCAAGCAAGGGTGGTAAGGCCTTTGGGAAATTCCTGTGAGTTTCTAGAATTTTCAAAACTCCCTGCAAAGCTACTAGCCAGTACTTCATCCAAAGAAAGCATGTTGGCAGACTCAGAGATTTTGTGTGAAGGCCATTTACCATGATGGACACTCAGCGCTGTGCCTTCCTGGTCCTCTGGGGTAGAAGGCAGTGGGCCAGAGGGAATGGAAAGGGGCATAGCCAGTGCCTGTCACCAGTGTTACACCCCAGTGTAAGCGGGGTGGGGGAATTACTGCCCTTCCTTGTGTGAGTCCCCCAAGCTCTCCCATTCACTGCGCTTCTGAATAAAAAGAGGTAGAGCCTAAGACAAGGGATCAAGTTAAAGGAATACCTTACTCGACCCCAAAAGGAACTTGCTGAGGAGTCGCTCAGGTTTCCTACCACCTCTCTACCCCCACTAAGCCGGGGTTTGTCAGCCAAGATACCTACTCATGATCACCATGCCCAGCAAAGGCCTGACTGATGTGTGCCCTGCCAGTACATGCAGTCTCGCTCTGAAAGTATACATAGGTGCATATGGAAGATAAGAGCTTTGCCTCCAATCTTTGCATTACTCGCTTCCAGAAGGGAAATGATAATAATAGCTGACAATTTTTGCATATTTTCCCCAGGTACCATTTTAAGTGCATTGACTCTGATAGCTCTTCCCACAACTCGATGAGGAAATATTTTCCTCGTTTACACATGAGGAAACATAAATACAGAGATTTTCCAGTCACACCGCCAGGGAGTGCCAGGGCTGGGATTTGAACCCAGAACTCAGTGTGTCAGTCAAGAAACAATGACATGATTCCGCGTGGACACGGGTTCTTATGTGGCCAGGGTCCTAAGTGTTTGGTCATACCTCGCTCTCTTCAGTGACATGAGGACATGCATAGAAAGGCAAAAAAGATTTGATGAAAGAAGGCCAAGGGGGAAGCTTAGCATAATGGTCAAGAATGGGGGTTTTGAGATCAAGAGATCCAACCAGGATCCACTGTCACTTACAGCTACGTGACCTGGGGCAGTCACTCAGGTTCTTGAAACCTCATTTTCCTCACCTATAAAATGGGAGTAACAGCTAGCTCACAGGGCTCTTGAGAGGTAAAAAGGAATGGGCCCACATGAACATCATTGACCATGGTTGGCCAACAGTAAATGCAGAATCATTTACTTTAATTTACTTTAAATCTTTCTTTAAAAAAGATCGGATGCCTACATTGTCTTCTTAGTTGGCAAACTTGTCATAGAGACTGAAGAATGATAAATAAGAAATTTCCCTTAAAACGGTCATTTTGGAAAATAGCTCCCAATCGTCTTCTGGCTGCTGTCACTTGTGTTTCACCCCTTGCTCTCCAGGATCCGGTAAATCATTCATAGCTCTCGTGCAACAGCTACCTCCTCCACATTTCGATTCCAAGCCTGGGTAATAGATATTTCCCCATTACTCGTGGGTTTCTATCCAAAAGGGGCCCCTGGGCAATGGTGGCCAGACACTAGCCTCACGTCTGAAGCTCTGGAGCAGGTATAGCTCTGCTCCGTCCTCTCTAATCATCCTCATCTGCACACTCACCGCTCCTCACAGCTTGGCAGCGGGTTGGCGGGTCGCTGGCCAGGAGCCTGTATTCCTCACACAGGTCCTGTCATTATAATAACCATATTTTCTCTTGCGGTGAAGAGTAATTGAATTAAATTGGGCAGCATTTGATCCTGACCATACTAATTGCCTGATCCAATTGAGGCCTCCGTGAGGTCATGGGCGAAATGAGTGGAGCAATCAGACAGATGTCCTTGTCCCGCAGGCCTGGCCGTCATGTTCTTATTTGTGTGCCCGCCCTGGAGACCCTCCCCGGGAGGGTGATGGAGCTCAGGGGGCTGGGGAGCAAACCCAGAGAAGCTCCGGGGCATGTGGGGAGCACAGTGGAGCAGGCGGGGAGCAGAGGTTGACTGATGTCTCAGCCTATGGACATGGACATGTTCAAACAGGAATGGTTGGAAGCACAGGCTATTGGTGGCATCTATCAATATGGGCTCAAAAAATACTGTGTGTGTGTGTGTGTGTGTGTGTGTGTGAGAGAGAGAGAGAGAGAGAGAGAGAGGAGGGAGAGAGGGAGATGGAGGGAGATAGGGACTGGCAAGTAGGAATGACAAGTTTTGCTCTGGTAACATCTCAAACTGTTCACGGTTTAGAAGTCACATGTCTTTGGCACACAAGCAGTTCCAGTAGTCTTTATCAAGAGTAAATTATGTGGGTATGTTGCTTATCTAAAAGTAAATAAGAAACACAGATGACTGCCTTTAAATGTCTAATGAGCTCTATTTTCCCTTCCTTCTGCAGATAAAATTAAATACTAACATCAACATCGAAATTTACCAGCGGGATGCACAAAGGGATGGCAGGAGGGGGAAATGGGAGCGAGTCTGGGGGGTGGGGTTATGCTATTAAAGTGTCTTCAGTCTCTAGGGGCATCTGGGTGGTTCAGTCGGTTAAGCATCTGACTCTTGATTTCTGCTCAGGTCATGATCTCACAGTTCATGAGTTCAAGCCCCGCGTCGGGCTCTGCAATGATAGCATGGAACCTGCTTGGGATTCTGTCTCCCTCTCTCTCTCTGCCCCTCTCCTGCTCGCTCTTTCTCGCTCTCTCTCAAAAACAAATAAACATTTAAAAAATATTAAAAGAAATGTCTGTCTCTGTCACCTTCCCCTTGTCCTCACTGGCTACTTGCTCCTGGCATCATCGTTCATCTTTCAGACACGAAACTGAGCAACTTTTGCAAACACCTAAGCCCATCTCTCTCCTCCTCTGTCTCATAATCCGTGACGGCAAATGCGGAAACAGAACAGGTGCTCACGTGTGGAGGCACCTAGGAACCCAGGGCTGCTTATAAAACACTGACGAGGTTGACTCCATCCTCAGAGGCATGACCTCTGTCCCTTCACTGAGCAGTCTCCTTGTGGGTTGGCCCCTGCTGAACCAGACAGCCAGGCGGGGAGGAGTCCTTTATCTTGACTCGTCAGCCAGAGCCTGCCGGGAAGAAAAGGTGCTGAGATCTTGAGAACAATGAGCAGCAGTCACGCATGAACTTAGGAGGACAACAATTACTGTCCTCCTCCGAAGCCCAGAGTAGATGTTTCTTGATTAAGTCTGTACTCATATTATTGCCCCAACAGGAGCTGATGGGAGGATCATCTCCTTCGTTGATATTCTGAAGGTCTGGCTTGTGTGTGAGGATAAGGATCTGTGGGCCGAGTGAGAAAGGAAGTCCTAAACACCCAATAATTTTTAAATTATGGGTTATGACACATTAATGACTCCCAGGATGGGGAAAGTTTCCATCGGGACGTATGATTCAGCCTCATAAGAGAGCCCAATGCCTTCAATATGCAACGACTTGGTTCTCAACACACTAATCCTCTGGAGTCCAACCAACCCCTTCCGAGCTAGAGGTCCTCCCAGAACGTATGATGAATCACCATGACATTATTGATACAGTAAACGGAGTAAATCTTGCTGCTCTATAAGGAGCCAGCTTAAAGCTTCAGGTTAAAGACTAGATGACGATGTGGAATAGAAGAGCCCTTACCACCGGCACCCTGGCCTGACAGCCTCCACATGTGGCTTTATGACACTAGTAGAGATTTTACACTTGAATCCTGAAAAGGGCTGTTCCTAATCATACGGACATTGCTGATTTGTTCCTTCTTATAGGCTGTTCAAGCAAATGAAAAACCGGTTACACAGGAGCGAAGTCGAGTAGGTCAATAAGGTGGTCAAGGAATTCTCACGGTACACGCTGGTGTTGCACAAGCAAATCTCCGGGCCCGCCATGAAATACAGCACCATCCTGGCACTTTCTCTGTCTCCTTTGCATGTTTCCCTACCTGTCTTCCCACTCCATACACTGTGCTCCCCGGGCCTATTAACGGCTGTGGGGGGTCTTGGTTACCATATGCACACTCTGGAAATGTCCAAATCCAAATCCAGATGTTTGGTCAACACTCGACAAACATCAATAGAGAAGCTGCTATGGGCCGGGTGCTGGGCAGAGGGAAATGCATAAAACATGGCGTCAGCTGTCAGGTCTCACATATACTTTTACATCCAGATACTTGTTGAATTTTTCACTCAAATTTACAGTAATAATAAAAGTAATAATGATTTTTATTTTATTTATTTCTACGTGCTTGTTTGCTTTTGAGAGAGAGAGCTCGAATGTGAGTCAGGGAGAGGCAGAGGGAGAGAGAGACTCCCAAGCCATACGCCGGGGCTCCGTCCCATGCACTGTGAGATCAAGACTTGAGCTGAAATCAAGAGTCAGATGCTTAACCGACTGAGCCACCCAGGCACCCCAATTATTTTTTAAAAATCTGCTAATATCTTTTTCAAACCTACCTACCTACTTCATGGTGACTGTCCAGTACAAGACATTTCCTGGCTCACCAGAGTGCACACGCACAGCCTTGCTCACTCGTGTGCCCGGCGGGGCTCAGGGGCATGCTCTCATCCCAGTCTGACAGCCAAGCAGTGACAAGTGGACGTGGACCCGGTCACATCTCGATTACACATAATATATACAATATATAAAATATTGCATCCATTTTCTCAGTATTATGTAATTAGAACAAATATGTATGTATATTGCCTCCTCAGTCTCATACCCTTTTCTACTCACCTCCCACACACTGGAAGTGCAAAATCACCTGCTCTTCCTCCATTTCAATCTTTGTTTAAACATGCTGTGTCCTCCTCTGGAGTGCCCTTTCCCTCTTCACCTTCCATGGAACCCCACCTCTGGGCAGCCGTCCTGACTTCTCCAGGATGAGGGAGGAGGATGCGTGCTCCCATACATGTGTTCCCACGGAAATGTTTTCCCAGCACCTCCCTCATGGTGGCGGTTTTCTGTGGACGTGTCTGAGACCCTAGTTGGGAAGAGCGGTAGCTTATTTATATTTGTGTACTTAGTGGCTACCCGCTGCTGCCTTATAATATGTACGTAGTAAATGTGTGTTGAATGAATGAAGGGACAGAGAAGCAATTTAAATAAGAACTCGGATTTAGTCCTTACAGGACTTGAGCTTTTGCATTTCGAAAATGTCTGTGCTTGATAAGCCATAAGTACTAAGCATCAGGTACAGCTTTAACTATTCATACGAGTTGCCTCATTTAATCCTCCAAACCAGCTCCAGGAGGTGGGCGGAATAATTATGTTAATTTTTCAGATGAGGAAACAGAGGCACAATGAGGTGATGTAACTGATGCAACGTGGCTACGTTCCCACAGCTAGTGAAAGGCGAAGCCACACTTGGATTCCCCCAAACCTGTATCCCTCTCGGGATTCTTTCCCTCGACTGCTTACACAGAGAAGGTTGTATGCATTTGGACATTCTGATGCAAATTCGCGATGACTATCCTCCCAAATAGATGCATTTGGGAACTGACGAGGCCATGTTCCTCTGTACTGGATCATCCCAGAGAGCGATTCCATTTTGTCTCCTGCCACTGGGGCTTGCTTCTCAGCATGCCTGTCTTTGGAAAGGCCGGGGGGAGAAGAGGAAGTAACATGAGTTTGAAACATGAGTTTGAAGTCAGAGCCCTGAGTGTGAAGACAGACTTGATCACTTACTGGCTGCCTGACCTTCTCTGAGCCTGTTTCGTCATCCTTAAAATTGAGTCCATGACCAGTGTAACACTGGTTGCTACCGGTGTGCATAAGAATACAATAAATATGTATAAAGAACCAAGTATATTCACTCGCTTTCTTCTCATGCTAATTCCTTGATTCTAACGTGCTGTAGGGTTTGAAAGCTAAGCATGTTAGAATCATACCTTAAAAAAGCATGAAGGAGGGGCGCCTGGGTGGCTTAGTCGGTTAAGCGTCCGACTTTCGCTTAGGTCATGATCTCGCGGTTCGTGGGTTCGAGCCCCGCGTCGGGCTCTGTGCTGACTGCCGGCTCAGAGCCTGGAGCCTATTTCAGAGTCTGTATCTCCCTCTCTCTCTGACCCTCCCCTGCTCACGCTGTCTCTCTCTCTCTCTCCTAGAAATAAATAAAAATATTTAAAAAAAAAAAAAAGCATGAATGAGGTCCCGATAGGGCGTTCTCTGAATAAAAGCACGTTCGGCTTTAGAACGTGCCTTCTCCTAATAGTTACTTTGGCAGCACTGGGGTCTTCTTCGTTCTCCTTCTGATTCTGTCCACCTTCCTGATGGACAAGGCTGGGTTCCGGATGCCTGAGGGGTCCCGGCAGTCTTCCTTCTTACCTGGCTCACCGCTTGGTGGCAGCACACCACACCTCCTTTCTCCCTGCTCTTTACGTAAGTGGAGCTCTTCTTAGGAGCCCATCTCCACTCCTCAATCTCCTTCACGACTTTTGATGTAAATAATCGGTTACACTTTTTAGGTAATAGCAAACACTGTTTGTGCGTGTTTCTGTGCACTCATTTAGGATGACATGGAGCTCTGCCAAAGCCAACCCAAGCACATCTCATTAGACCATTTTCACTGGGAGGTTTTTCTTACACAAAATTATCTACAATTAAAAACGTAGAGAAATTTTCTCAGTGTGACACAGCCTTTTAAAAGATAGGGACAAAACCCTTATGGAAAAAAAGCAATTTATAATGCCAGTAATTTTCTACCTCTGTCCTGCTATTATTAAGGATAGCAGTTTTAAAAGGAACTCTTCGCTCCGGTCTCTGCACTCGGGCTGTGGGCCCACATAATGGCCTGTCTCTAACTTCAGTCCATTGCCATGGGAGTAATTACGCCACACACTCAAAAGGGCGATTTGCCACAGAATCAAAGAAGCAGCGGTTGGGTTCAAAATGAAAAACAATCTTTATATACGTGAGGGGAAGAAGCGTGATGATGTAGAGAGGATTCAGGGAACACTGCTTTACGTGGAAGAGTGCTGCGAACAGAAGTTTTGAAATAGAACATCAGATAAGACAAGAGCATGGGTGAAATAAATGAAATCGTTTTCCCAATGCCCCCTTTCGTTCTCCCGTATTTTTCTGTCACAGCACGTGGTTGGATGGTCCCAAATAAATAGCTCTTTACTGTTGTTGGGATATTTCTTGTACCAAGCATTCCAAGTGAATAATTTTATTTCTTTCCTAAACTCTTGGAAAAGAATCACAGACCCCACGGCTGTGCGTGTGACCTGGGAGTTCATCTTGTCCCATTCCTCCGTCAGCACAAAGGTCCAAAACGAAACTTGCCCAAGGAGATCAAAATCTACGCTGGAAATATCATGAAATAATTTTTCTGAGGGCAAGGCCAAGGACAGGGCCAAGGACAAAGGACAAGGCCCAAGTTCCCTCAGTGCAAAGGGTCACAGTTTTCGTCAAGGAAGGAACATGGGATCTAGAGGCGGCAGACCCCAGTGAAAAGTCTGGACTCTGGACTTTGCCAGCTCTGCCGCTTGGACAAGTCACGTGATGCCTCCGCTCTTGGGTTGCTTCAAAGATGGAGAACATAATCTCAGTCCAGTGACCGGGGGAGAAAATGGATGGGAGAGTGCTTTGTACATCGGAGAGTGTTATTCAAATGTCACTTATTAGAGTGTTGATCACTCCGTTTCGCCCTCAGTGAGACAAAGAATCCAATCCTCTACCACTGAAACGCAAAAGAACAGCCATCTGCAGAGAAGGGGTAAGCTTCTAACTGCCTGCATGGGCACGGCACCGCCAGGCTCGGCAGCTTGGAAGGAGGTGTGGCCTGAGGACGAAAAGAGAGCGTGAAACCCATGAATAAGTGGTAACTTCCTGCTTCCTCCCCAAGAAGCAGATCTGCGTGCTTGCCAGGGCCCAGCCTTGATTTAGGGTTATAGCTGGGGGGGGCGGGGGGTGTGTGGAAGGAGCGGGCAGCAGGAGACCTGCATTGGGCCACTGTCTTGCAGAGCAGCTCTAGGTTATTTATTCACTTGTTTCATTGCTCATTCAAAATAAATAGTAACTAGAGACAAGGGCTCTTAAGCCAGGCAACCCGGGTTCAAATCTTGGCTCCACCAATGACTTGAGAGGTTACTCTGGGATAAATACAAATACCAGCCAGTATTTATCAAGCATTCAGGTATGCTAGCATTATTGTTTGTGTATCAACTCAGGCGATCTTCACAACAACGCTATGAGGTTACCCTGTTATTATTCCTTATATTCCAGGTGATAAAACCGGGGCCAAGGTGTCCTCAGTAACTTGCCCGTGATCACTCAGTTGGAGAGTGGCAGGCCCACACACTCCGTCAGTCATGCCTAACTCCCCTTAAAGACATGTGTCAATGTATGTGAAGCGCTTAAAGTATATCTGCCACTCAGTAAAAGCACTCAATGATAGCTATTATTTACAATATATATATATGTCTTATGTATTGTTTTGACACCAGTCACTTTGCTAGATGCACGCAGGATACGCAAGCTCCCCGGCCCCACCCCGTGAAGTTCACAAATACTAACACCTGCTCTATTTAACCCCCACGATTGTTCTGAGGACCGAGTCGTAAAGGCAATGCATGAAGATGTAGGTGTGCTTTTTTTTAAAGCGAAGAGCAACTACATTTGGAAGGCAGACTCGGCCTTGGTTTCTTTAAGCTGACTCTGACACAATGTCCTCGTAAAAGGAAAAACTTAATCCAAGAGATGCATTATAATAATCTTCTTGTGGGAGTAAACATCAGCTGGTGCTATGGCAAGTGTCTAGAACTCCATTTGCCAAAAGCGCTGATGTGATTTTGTAGCTCCTAGAGTGTCACATTGACACTAGCCCGTTGTCCCTGTTGACTCTGTGCTTGTTTATTTTCCTACAGAGTAGGACACGCAAAGCCAATATGAAATGTCTGTTTTCTTTTCCAGGGCGGGTTGGCCCTCTACCAGAATATCGGAGAACTAATCTTTCTAAACACTCAGTCGACATACATTTATTGAATACGCACTCTTTGTAAAGCACAGTAGTAAGGACTGTTTCTAGTAACGCTTTCCTCGATTTATGTCGACAGTTCTGGGTGAATTTTGTTGTAATTTTTATATCACAAGGATCAGAGAAATCGATCGGAGAAACGAATGCAACGGGGGCCTCCTCTCCTTTTCATCCCCAACGATGTCTCATGGAAGAAAATTGAGCCTAATGTAATTTGGGAAAATGTGAAAGAGCACCTTGCTTCTTCTTGCCTGAAAGGCAAATTTTTCTGAGGAAAGTGGAATCACAGTAACATGATGTTAATCTCATTTTAATGGAAATTTCTTGACCACCTGCTAAGTTCCAGAATATAATACTTCCCAGCTGTGTTACCTTGCACAAGTTACTTAACCTTTCTGAACATCAATATATTTATAAAATGGGAGGGGGGGGTGAACCACCTATGAAGCACCTGGAAAGTATTTATTACTTCATTTAATCTTCTCAAAAATCCCGTGAAGGTAGATGTTGCTGTTCCCTGTTACCGCAGATAAAACCGAAGCAGAAGAGTCCTGAACAGCATACCTAAGGCCTCATGGTTGGGAAATAGCAATGAGAAGATTTGGATACACTTTCTTGACTTCAAAATCCTGTGCTCTTTTCCCTGGACCAAGGGACCGAGCCAAGGAAGCCTTGCCATTGGAGAATTCGAAAGCCTAAACAATCGGTGCCAGATTCTATTACTATTCAACTTAATTGTCTTTATCCCAGTTATTTGGACACTCTGGCCCCAGAATTTCTTGGTATCTGTGTTTGCAGTTCAGTACTCAGAGAACTTGTCATAAACAGTTTCAAAACACAAATGCTCTATTTCAAAGGTAAGCAAAGCCAAGTTGACTTTAAAGTCAGAGAGTTCCGCTCCCCCTGCTCCATGACCTGCTTTGCATGGTAGAGGTCAAGTTTTCCCAGTGATAAGGGGGACTTAACTAGGAAGCTCTCAAAGCAGGCAAGCTGAGCACGGGTGCCCCAAAGGTCATCAGTGGGGAGATGGCCTTGAGGGGAGGGCTTTATCTATGTGGACTTGCTTCCCAGGGTCGGGCAGGAGCAAAAACATGCTATTTCTGCCAAAGGTTATGCGCCTAGAGGAGCAGCTGACATCATTGGGATTGCTTCTGATGACGCCACACGCAGCAGAGAAATGACACCAATATCTAGGCAGTGAGTGAAATGGAGAGACTCCCTGGGGGAAGTGTGCTGGGTTTTAGTGCCTTAAAGTTCAGGATAGAGTCTTCTCTTCTCCTTCCCCCTCTTCCTCCTCTTCCTCCATACTACCCATTCTCTCACTGAACACTAATCAGCCCACTTTTTAACTCAATCCACTGAACTTAAAGCCCATTCTGTCATATGTTTATACATTTTTGTTATTTCACTAGAACCTTGCAAGATTGGCCTTACAACAAGCCCTACTGGGTACCACTCAAGGTGACGTGCATATATTTTTCTACCCGTGCTTGCTATACGCACTCTTAGAAATGGGATTTCCCTTAGGTCCTATTCTTTGCGTCTGTCCCAGTGAGGCCTCACCAGGCTGCAGGCAGGTAAGCCTATTGGAAGGGCAACAAAGGAAGCCTCAGGAGGTGACTGAAGGTAGAATAAATCATCATATCCAATGGCAAGAGGCATTTGTTACAGACCCGAAAAGAAAGAATCACAGCACATTAAATCAGAGCATTCGTGTTTGTTTTATTTTTAAAAATCACGAAGAGTCCACCCTGCCCCCCACCCCCACCCCCAACAGAATGACACAGGAAACGGGGCACAATGATGGCGTTCGCTCCAGTCACTTTCCAGGCTTCCTCCTAGGGCCCCTCTTGAGAGGAAGGAGGCCAGTTTGGAGTCAGAAGTACAGGTCTGCTCCTAAGCCCAGCTCCTCCCGAGCCCAGCCAGGTACTCGGGGACCCCTCTCCTGCCCTCAGGAAGAAAGTGCCAGCCTGTCCCCAGTGCTGGCCTCTGCTTGCTGTTTCGCTCCTCTGAAGAGGAAGGACACTTCATTGTCCAAATGCTCCTGTTATATTAAGAGGTTCTCCGAAGCTAAGGTGAAGGCCAGGGGCCCGAGGCCCAGCCCACCTCCCCCTGTGCTCAGAGACCACAGGCCAGAGCTCCCTGTATGACAGTTCGTGTAAACCTGGCGGCCACTCCCGGATCCACCCTCTGCCTCCTTGGCTAACTGACTGCAATTCGTAGAGCCTTTCCTGAGAGCCTTCTTTGCTAATCTCCGTGGCTCACCTCTGAGCACTCCCCAGGAAATTTTCTCTTCTGTGCCGATTCAGGTCAGATTTGCAGAACCCAAATTCAGTGAAGGATTAAGTAATTTTCCACATTGGCTGCCTTTTGTGCTTAAATTCAGCCAAAAATTGCTTAATTCTCTGCTCTTCTCTGACTACATAGATTTTAGCCTAAAATTCCTTAAATCATAAAAGAACCCCCAGGATCCCTTAACTTAATTCCATCTGCCCTCAGCATTAGTGCAGTGCTGTATCTGCAACTAGAAAGAGAGAAGGATCTGCTTATATAACTGGGGAGAGAGAGAGAGAGAGAGAGAGAGAGAGAGGAGAAGCTTTCATGATTGCAGCAAAGTATAAACGGTATTATGCCATCTCTGGATTTAGTATGCGAAGCTAGTGTCATTTTATAAAAAGAGCTCAGAACTGACAGACGACAGGAAGCCTGGATTCTAGTGTTGTACCTACCACTTGAAAAGTAAAGGATTCTTAGCCTTTTCCCCCCCCCTTTGTGGATCCCTTTGAAGACCGGCTCAGTGCTTTGGAACCTTAATCATGTACGTACGGAATTTGAAGGAACAGATAAGAGAGGCTGCCTCTCAGGGTAATACAACCTCCCCTTTCTATTTCTGCAGACTTTTCCAGCGCTCACACCCACTGAGTCCACTAATCCTGCCTTAGGATGGAAACAATCTAGCAGGTTATATTTTTAATTTTGGAATGCTAATTGTTCCCTACAGCCTTGAGAGTGAAAACAGAAGAGCGTTGAGAAGTTTCAAGAAGTGGTAGGGTAGCTCTGTCTTGTCCTCGGTTTTCATAAAATGCTAAAATTATCCCTCGCTCCTCGGAGCGTTATTCACGGTTCCATATGGTTTATATCCTAGCAATCTAGCAATTCATCAATCTGTTTACATACTGATGTTATACTTAGATTGATATTTAACTCTCCTCAAAATCGCTGCCTTGTGAAAGATTTATAAATGACTGCTTTGCAGTAATAGAATAGATACTGCACTAAATGGAAAATAGTCATCGTTTAGTTGCAAATCATGGTCTCTTGTTATTTACACATATGTAACCACACATTTATACACACGCACGGAGAGCTGGCTGTGTCAGAGCCTCCGACACCGGTAAGTGTGCCAAATACTGAATGTCGATTTGTGATGCAGCAGCTAAACTTCTAGATATAAATAGCCTCATATAAAAAATGCATCTAAAGTAAATATAGAGCTATCGATAGCACATAAAAAGCGTGCAGTTAACTTGCCACTCCCTTTTTCAACTGGTTTTTATTTCATGGTATATGTCACTGTGATATTTAAAATCTGTCTGGAGACTACAACAGAGTATGAAATAAATAGCCTTTTTTTTTTCTACTCCTAGAGTATCATAGAATCTTAAGGTTGGAAAGGGTTTAAACACTGTTCCCTCTGGCTTCTGGCTTCCAACTCAATACAGGTAATGCCTCTTTTATAACCTTGACAGATGGTTACGAAAGCCTCTGCTTGAATACGCCTAGTGATGGAGAGCTCACTTCTGTATAGATTAAAATATCAGGAAGATCTTCTTTATATTAAGGCAGAATAGGTCCCAGGCAATTTCCATGGCAGATCTAAACCAAATGTGTCTTCTTTCCTCTTCAAACTAGCTCATTCTTTTATGTTTCCCATCCTAATTACTAGAACCACTAATTAACCGCTTAGAAACTAGGCCCCATACACCCCCTTTCTTCCCGTTAAGTTGGTTGCCAAACCCAAATGAGTCTGTCTGTGTAAAATAGGCCTTGGGGTCTGCAGCCTTCTCTCCATCCTGAGGATTTTATTACTTGTTCTTGGATTTCTGCAACAGCCAATAACAGATTACCCTGTCTCTAATGTCACATTTATGGTCATCACCAAAATGGAATCAAGACTTACCTCTGCAAAACCCTTTATACAAAGCCTTATAAGAACACTGGAGGTGATCAGGCTCTGGCTTTGCTCCTCAGTTGTATGTATGTCTATATGTATGTATGTATGTATGTCTGCATCTATGTCTTTATCTCTACCTAACACTCCACCCATTGTAAGTCCCAGAGCTTTGGAACCACTCACGGTACTAAATTTTTTCCTATTTTCTTAGCCATTGTGCTCTGAGAAAGTTAGCTCCTTTCACTATTATTGTTAAGGCCTCAATGCTTGTTAGTGGCACTGATGGAACTCAGGGCTCAGATGATGGGATGCTTCCCAACGTGGATACTAACAACCCCCAAACTAACAGTTCAGTAAATCAGCCCTTGATAGATCTAACTCTTCAAATTGTTTATAGGCCGTATATGAAGTTCCGTTCACAAGTTAGCTGGTCAGAACTCTAAACGCACATCCTCACTGAAATAGCATTTCAGATAGGGTCGGCCCACACGGGTAAGCTCAAATTCCCCACACGTGTAATTAAAAGGTAGAACACAAGACTGTTGTACATGCATAACACAAGGCAAAATTTAATTTTTTATTTAGGTAAGACATTTGTTTATTATTTCTTATTTTAGCTCTTTTAGCTATCTCTTCTCTCGTCTTTGCTGCCCCTGAAAAAATTGTCCTGAAAAATTGTAGCGCTACCAGCATTAAAACTCGCTCACACTGAAGTCTGCGTGATAGAGGGATGATTGTTCCCTAAGCGCACTCTTCTTTGGGAGCTCCCAACTCATCCAAGTGCTTGACAGAGGCATGCACACAGTAAATGTCTCCTGAGTGGATATAAATATTTAACGATGAGGGGTCAGAGGACACAGGAGCCCCAAGATGATAAAGTGAAATGGCAGGAGAGATTTGATGAAAGTCCAGGTAAGCTAAACTTGCTTGCTGGTATGGCTGGGCCTCCTCCCAAACTCCTAGTTTTTGATGGGTACGGGGAGAAAGCAGGTAGAATTGATGCTACGCCTGAAATCCTCCGTGGGGGTTGATAATTACCCCGGTGTCATGTGCCCAGTAGAGATTCCAATAAAACTATTTCAACTAAGAACCACGGTTTTCCCCCTAAAATTAGTCAAAAAGGGAATTTATTTAACCTGAATGACCCTGAGGAGTTTGTGAGTACACAGTCTACCAACAGGCACCATATTCTTCTTCTCTACATATGAAAGAACAGTTATTGGCGGTTTGAAGAATTCACCCAGTACACACAGGCGACCTATGCTGGAAATGGCCAAAGTCCATGGAAATGTTACTTTAATCACCTAGACAACCTTAGACCCACTAAATTGATGGTTGCCATCATGTACTTATGTTTTTCCCCTGGGGCTCAGAAAAATAATGTTAGTTTTCATTTCTATTCTACAAGTGTCCTCAGTGGAAATAATAACAGCTTCTTGCTCCAACTAGTCCCTGTTTAACTGGCAGGTCTGGGCCTGACTGACTGATGAAGGAAATATACTCTCTCCTCTCCCTGGGGGTCCCCCAAATTTTTCAGTCTCTGTTCACCTGGAATGAAACTTACATACAGCTCTTAAAAGCAAACGTCTGATGAAAATGTATGTGCATATGAAACACCTTACAAAAGTGCTTACAGCCTTATTTATAATCACCAGGAAATGGAAACACCTCCGTGTCCTTCAACTGTTGAATGGATACAGCATGTGCATTGGACTGCTTACTATTAAGCAGTAAAAAGGAACAAACTATTAATACCCACAGCAACATGGATGAATCTCGCATGCACTATGCTAAGTGAAAGAAGCCAGACCCAAGAAACTATATACTATATGATTGCATTTGGATGACATTCTGGAAAAGGCAAAACTATGGAGACATGAAACCAATCAATGGTTGCCAGGGCCTGGAGTAAGAAGAGGTTGACCTCCAAGAGGGGCATTTTGGGAGATGATGGAATCGATCGAGATAATGATCATAGTGGTGGTCACACAGAACATGTGCTTTCAAAACTCATAGTACTGTACCATAAAAAGAGCGAATTTTATAATATGTAAATTATGCCTCAATAAACTTAACCAAAACCAATATCTTCTAAAAAGGAAAAAAAAATGGTAGTGTGATTATACTACTCTAACCCTTTCATATGTTCGGGTAGATGTTTTTGAATTGAGAATGGTTGAAATGATAGCTAACTAAGGTCAGGATTGAGCAATATTCACCCGGCAGGGCAAGCTGACTGCCGTTCTTCCGAGAGACCAGAGAGGGCCCTTGTGGGAACAGCGTTTCAAATTTGTTGATTTCTAGAACTTGCTGATAGTGTAGATTGGAATGGCAAAGAGATGGCTAGAGTAAAAGCCAAGCTTGGGGCCTGTGGGTGGATGGCTGTCAGCGGTCCTCCTCTAGAGCAAAGGTCAAACGCCTGGATGATCAATGGGCAAAAATATAATGTGAGGCACACGTAGTTTCCAAGTACTTCCAAACGGCATCTGATTGCATCCTTCTCAGATGTCTGCAAAACGAGGGTTTTCCTGAGGCTGGAGCTTGTGACCTACCCAGATCACGACAAGATGGTGGACTGTAAGGCTGAGCCCTGGGACTTTTGATTTCATGCTTGGTTGGTTGTTTGGTTGGTTGGTTAGTTGGTTGGTGATTGTTGTTATTGATGGTGGTGGTGGTGGTGATGGTGGTGGTTTAAGTGGTTAAGCTCTTTCATCTTTGAGGTGAGCCCCTCATCAAAATAAGACGACAGACTGGTGAAGACAGATAGAAGCTATTCTTTTACTGCAAAGATAAAACTTAGGATGAATGTCTGAAAAAGAGACATAAAGTACATGTCAGGATTTTGTCCAGAATAGTCAGACTACACTGCACGAAACCAAGCATCTGATTTATAATTGTGTAGTTCAGGGCTGTGCTCAGGTGTTTTGAAAACATTCTGATATTTGGAGTTTGGAGCCGAACTGTCTGACATTTTCCATGTGGACAAGATGTCTGGGAGTATTTGGTGTACCCTAAGGGATCCAGCGGAGGCACACAGCAGTTGGGTATCTGGACGAGCATTCCGGTGTCTCACAGGACTCTGTTGTATTATCTGAAATCACTAGACTCCACATAAAAGAATGGGAAACAAACCACACCTTTGACACATCTTCCTGGTAACGTAGATCCTGCTGCTACACTGCACAAGAAACACAGATCATGTAATGTTTTTGGTTGGCATAGGAACAGCCTTGGAAATTTTCAAACCAGAAGGGTCGGAATGTTAGGAAGTTTGCAGCAGGGGAAAATTCGTGCAATGGCAGCTGATAAGCTAACTATCGTGACTAGACTCTCTCCTCTCTTTCTGGCACACCGCCTGACTGAAAAACAGAGTCCTGTGTGATTCCAGAACAGTGGCATGAAGCGGACGGCACCCTCACACAGCACCCCTGATCAGACTGCCCGAGGTTCTGCCGTACCCGTATGGGAAACTGAGCCCCAGAAACATTGAACACGGGGTTAGTATGAGAGGAAAATAGGGACAGGAGGTGACAAGTGTTGTGTGTGCACTGTGACCCATCACACTGAATCCCCCTCTCGGGCAGGGTGTGTGTCAGAAAGAAGGAAGAGTCCACAGGAGATTTAAATCCACCCTATTGCTACCCTACGGTCTGGAGATTGGATGTTTCCAATTTCTCTCTTTGTTTCCCATTTCTCAGTTTCGCTCATCATCTTCTGGCAGCAAGCCCACACCTTCTGAAAGAAGCGGAGAACATTTCAGAGGTTTCTCTTCCTTTGATTCTCTTGTTTTTTCCTTGTTCATCCCGTGGAGGGAAGAGCGAGGTGAGAGAGAGAGGAGGCATGGAGGGACACTTCTGAGGCAGCACAATGGAGGAAAAGCTGAAGTCCCCAAGCACCAGTGCCTTAGAGGACTCTAAACATAGTAATAACGATTAATGATTATACATCTCCATGCCACCTGCAACCAACCTTGAAAAGTTCCCATGCATCCTGCTTGGAGCAAAGCTACCTGGTGGAAATCTGGATTTTCACAGAAGAGAGACTATGAATTAATGTTCCATTAGCAAAGGCGAGACTTTGAAAGTATTCATAAAATCCTCTTTTAATGGCCAGCTTTTTGTAGTGCATTTTAAATACGGCTAGACTTCTGAAACTGATTTTCACATAGCTTTTTGGGGCCACGTCTATTGGGGTAAAGTGAGTCCCACCTGCCATAAAGTCAAAGCTTGCAGAGGAGAACATTTTCCATTTCTTTCACCATTTGCCTTATACTCTGGTGCGTTGAACGCAGAAGAAGTGAATGTCACAATTAGGCTCCGCTGAGCAAAGACCTCTGTCCCGAGCCCCAACGGTACCATTTTGAACATTATTCGTGGCCAGGTTTCCAGGGTGACAATAAATGCGTCTCTGGCCCAGAGTCAGCCAGTCTGTCCCACAGTAGAGCAGAAGGCAGCTTTCCAACTTACATGGAAAAGGGGGAGGGAGAAATATGGCGGCCAGAGGCATGAGCTTCCCGATCATTTCACTTTCCATAGCTCTGGGTTTTATGGGACCGCTGGGTCAAAGCAAGTGCAGGAACTATGAGTGAAATAAAGCAAACTGATTGCCTTTTCAACCTAATGCTTTTAATCCCATCTCTCGGTCAAATTAACCTTTGACGATGTCTGTGCCCAGACTGTATGTAAGGAGGGCGGACCATAAAGCAGCTCTTGGCTTGGCCCCAATCCTATATACCGTATTAAAATAAACACCACAAATTCTCTAGAAACGATCAGCAGGAGTTGTGTTTAGAACCCCTGATATAGCTTCAAGTATAGCATCCAGTGTTCAATCACCAAATATTTATTGAGCACATACTAGATGCCAAGCACTGCCTGAGGTAGCAAGGCACCCACTATGAGTACATCCTGAAGCCTCGCCTCAGTGTTTTGCAGTCAAATGGAAAGACAAATACATACTCAAGCAACCCCAAGGCTACGTAAGAAGAGCTAAAGCAGGGACACCAAATAATTGCAAAGCAGGCCCGGAGGTGGGGAAGGGCTCGGGCTAGGGAAGGATACTTCTAGAAAATGGTGCTTTGGTGCAGCCTTGCAAGATGAACAGAAAAATGACAGCACCAGGAGACCCCTATTCAAGGCAGTTTTGCTCTTGGGGAATTCTCAACTCAAAGAGCACTGAATTTTCCATCAAGTGAGCTGCTAATTTAATTTTTCCATGAACACATATACGTACACTTGCCGTTGGTCTTGTCAGACTGAGAGAAATTATTTTTTTGTTCTGTCTGCCCAAATCATGGATGCATTTATATCTAAATTCCAAAGGTGTATAGACAGCAAACGTACCTCAGTCCTGTGATTTCAAGCACTCTAGGGAAAGATCTAGGGTAGTAAGTGAATAACAGTTAACAATATTTTCCCATCTGATTGGCAGATCATATGGTGTTTGCTTTTTAGAATTAATTTAGCTTTCTAGTAAGGTTATCTTGCACACTTTCCAGGGTCCCCTGATATAAATAGACTAAGCAGTAAGGAGGAAATCAAAACAAGTGTGCATTTGTCTGGAACGTAGCGACCACTGTGTGGAGCGGAGGAAGGCAAATAAATATAAGAAAACAGTAAGGAACGGAAGGCTGTGGGACCCAGCTGGTCACTGCAATATCTTCACCATAATCACCCGGTTGGTCATAAAAGGCTAGAAATTCAGGTCGAGGGAATAAAAAGGGAAAACCTCCTCACTATTAATCAATAATGAAAAATGGGCCCGGTTCCAAAGTTGCCTAGAGCAAGTATTTGCCAATGGCAAGCTGGGAACCATGAGTGAATATTTATCAACCTAAATACCTTAGTTCTCTCTCTTTTTTGGCAGGGTCTGACAAAAATGCTCACAGTCTGACAATATTTACCCTCGTTTTTTTATTTTTATTTTTTAAATCTGAATTCACAATATGCCCTTCTTGATGTAGATTCTACTAAACCAAAGGGAAGTGAGGGTGAACAGGGTCCCCATCTGCCCATCTAAGTTTCAGCACGGGGAAACCTCAGGGCTAGACAGACCGAGAGGGCTGGGCACCCTAAGGGGAAATGAATTCCTAAATATAAGTAGCCATATTCCAACTAAAGGATTCAGGGGGCGGGAGGGGCTATTTGTCCATAGGGCAAAGCACTGATCCTGCCCAATCACTGATTTGGCTCTTTGTGTCTTCTTCTTTTACACATCACGTGTGAGCCTGTGATGGGAAGGTGAAAAAGTAGAATTCCCTTCTTTTCCTACGTGAGGTGTCAGGATCAGTGCCTCTTTACCGTGGTCAATGCGGTCACCAGCAGGCAGACACAGCTGACTAAGTGCTTGATAAATGGCAACCTCATTCTCCCATAGACAGTGAGATCGCTATTTCCAAGAGGCTTTAAGAAAGTTCCCTGAGTCCGGAGGGATGAGCATCACCTGGAACTTGTTAGACATGCAAAGCATCAGGCCTCACCCACAGCCAAGCTGGGTTTTAAGAAGTCCTTCGGATGTTTGTGACGCGGTCTCAAGTTTGAGAACAACCGCTCTGGAGACTGATCTCAACAGATCAATTACGATGGGTGTACCCGTCACAGGCAAAAAGAATAACGAGCAAGTGTAGTATGTGTGTTTCAAGAATTTTTACTGCAATTAGAAAAAGAAACGCTAAATGGAATTTTCTTTTCCAACTCATTTAAACCCAATGAGGTAGCCTGCTTTGCTGTTAGGTTGAACTCGGGTCCAGATTAACTGTTTTCTCCTTCCCCCATCACCAAAAAAAAAAAAAAAAAAAAAAAAATCCAGGGGGACAACTATGACCTGAATTTGGGAAAGACAATAAAACAATTACCACTTTACTTGGAAAAGCTCCTTGCAAATATTGATCCACGGCCCAACCGTGCACGAGGGATGTAAATTAAGTCATCCTTCAGGATAAAAGCATTAACAGATTTCAGAAAGAGTGTGATCAGATGTCACCTTCTGTCTCCTCTTGTTCCCACACCCCGTCCTCACCACACCCACCCTTCCTTCCCCCTAGATACAGAAGTCTGGTCTTGGAAAGGGGCAGGTGTCCCTCCAATGCGACCCAGCCTGATGAGGCACGCCTCCGGGAGGCCGGCTGGTCTTGACTCTCCAGGATATACCCCGTTCAGGGTTGCCCAGCAGCCTGACTTTCTGGCCTTTAGAAATGGTGATGGATTCATTTAGAATCAGGGGCTACCGAGCTAGGAGCTCAGGTGCTGCAGAAATGGCAGGTGGTTGGAGCTGACTTGACAGCAATTAAATGTACAAATCTTTGATTAGGCTCCCGGGAATGGAGTCATTAGCAACCCGGAACGGACCAGCTTGCTTTCGACCGCCTCATTAGCTGCTCTACCGATGTTACTTTAAAAAGCCAAAGGGGGGGGAAAGAAACCTCTCCGACACAGAATTAGGCAAGTTGAGTGACAGAGGCGGGGAGGGAGGGGAAGAAGCCAGTGTAAGCATTTCTAGCTGAACAAACAGGGCCCCTGCTTTTTGTGTGTGTGGCGTGGTGGCTGACATGAAAGTGCGTGTTTGGTGGACTGTGAAATAGCCCCACGCCTGCCTGATTAATCTGCCCAAAAGGTTTTTGTTTTTTCCTTTAGTCTACTTTTTCAAAGTCCCCAGTTGATTCACTCCTTCTAGCCAAAGCCCCAGTGCGGTAGGAACCTTCCTCTGGGGTGCAGAGTCCAAATTGACCAGATTTTGTGGAGTGCTCCTCCAGGACTCCGTACACCGTCCCTCACGGCAGGTCTGGGCTCCCCATCCACCCCTTGGGGGCCACAGAACCTCAGTGTCACCCCTTGTGTGGTCCTGGACCCTCAGTGATCTGGGTGGAGATCTACGTCGTGGGTAACTCCCAAATCATTAGAGAGCCGGAGTCTGGCTAAAACCATCCATGCGAGTTAAGTTATCTTCCCAACCAGGAGCTTTAAAACATAAGGGAAATGTTTTCACAACATTAATGTAAAATCCTGTGTGACCATTTATTTGATAGGAGCCTAATTCATTGTATAACTTATTATTTTTATTGTTCTCCATCTGCCAGTCACTGGATTAATAGTTATGAAGCATGCTCCAGAAACATTTATTGATCACCTATATTATAAACTTCATATTAATTTCTCTGGGAAACCTATGGGTGAAAAGATATTCTATCTTTGACTTTGGGATCTATTAAGAAGAAACATCATAAACACCTTTTCCTATATATTCATTCATTCATTCATTCATTCATTCAACAAACTGTGTGCCTGTGTACTGTAATCATTGTTCTTGTCAATAAAAATACAAAGCACAATGAAGTGCAATAATTATAATTGCCCACTGTCTGATAGCATTTTACATGTTGAAACTCATTTAATCCTTACAGCAACTCTATGAGGTAGCTACCATTATTATTTCCATTTTAGAGATCAGAAAACTAAAGCACAGAGAGGCTAAGTCGCTTGCCTAAAGTCACATCGCTAGCAGTGCTAGAATTTAAACCCCGACAGTCTGGCAGCTTACCCACTATGCTATGCTTCTTCAAGTTGCTTACAGCTTAAAAAAGAAGATAAAAATCAAAACCAACCATCTCAACATAATGTGATAAGCGCATCTGTGCAGAGCATGTAAAAAGTACATGGTAGGCAGAGAAGGGAATTAAGGGTGTAGGAAAGAATTCACATTGGAAATGATGTTTGATCTGGGTTTGAATTAAAAAGAAGCAAGCCAGATCTTTCAAGAAGTGAAAATCTGGGGCGCCTGGGTGGCTCAGTCGGTTAAGCGTCTGACTTCAACTCAGTTCATGGTCTCACAGTTCGTGGGTTCGAGCCCCACATCAGGCTCTGTGCTGGCAGCTCAGAGCCTGGAGCCTGCTTCGGATTCTGTGTCTCCCTCTCTCTCTGCCCCTCCTCGTCTCATGCTCTGTCTCTCTCAAAAATAAATAAACATTAAAAAAATTAAAAAAGAAAAAGAAGTTAAAATCTAATATGTTACTTCAGTAAATGTCTTTGACCCCATTGACATAGTTGTTGAAACAAAGATATCACATATGTTGGGAACCTTGGAAAGGAAGAGATGACATTCAAATGTCTTAGCAAGAATGAATTTTGTAGTTTTTTAAATGTTTATTTATTTTTGAGACAGAGACAGAACATGAGTGGGAGAGGGGCAGAGAGAGGGAGACACCGATGCAGGCTCCAGGCTCTGAGCTGTCAGCACAGAGCCCGACACAGAACTCGAGCTCACAAACCATGAGATCATGGCCTGAGTTGAAGTTGAAAGCTCAACTGACTGAGCCACCCAGGCGCCCTGGCAAGAATGATTATTTTAAGGAGACGGTGTTTACGTGAAGCTGTCAAGAAGTGGTTAAAGTTTAGGATGGAGCCTTGTGAAGAGCAGAAAAGTCAGGAGAAGAGGAAGGCAAGGATGAGATTGGAGGCAGAAGGAGAAAGAGAACAAAGAAATATGTTTCCAAGGAGGTAAAATGAGGAGATAGCGTTCGAAGACCAATTTGTCAAAGCATGAACGAGAAATTTTAATTCTAGAAATCTATGAAAGTTTTAGGAGGGAAGGGAGGGAAATAAAATGACTTAGAAATATCGAGGAAAGAAATGAACTACAATTAAATTAATATAATAAAAAGTATATTTTCAAGCTGAGAAATGTAAGGGGTTGTTCTTATTCAGAATAACAACCTATGACTAAGAGCCTTTGTGAGGCTCAAAATGGTAACCGGAGTGATTCCACTGTAAACCATTATGTGCCGTACAAGTGATCACTTCTACTTTTAACAATATATTTCCATGGTCTTTAATTCAATTCTCTTCTGTCCGAAGTTAGGATGACACCCAAGTTATCTGCATCCTCTCCGTGGCTAATGAATGGGAGAGACCGTGTCAGGAAATCTTTTATCTTATACCCGTTGAGTATGAAGGTCCTTTCCAAATATCCACCAGAGGCTTCAGAATGCACATGTTCAGAGCATCTTGGCCTCCTGAGGAACTGGCCGTGACATGTCCAGAGTGGTGTGGGCTCTTTCTCTATCCACGCTGCTGAGGGAATGATCTGGAACCAAGGAGAGGAAATCATTATTGCTCTTGTGCTCCCACCACCACCAAGAGCCAAAGGAAAGATGGCTCTGATTCAATCAAGGTAGTGTCACAACCTCATTCACTATGTCAACCAATTGACTTCTATTAGACCACAATCCGGCCTATTTGTTTTTTTAATTTCTTTACCTCTCTTGCCATACTCTTATTTGGGAGGGGCAGACGGGAGAGATAGATGCGTTCATCTTCTACCACGTGTTCCAAATGTCTGTTTAGGTGACTCCCCTGTCTTTTCTTTTGTCATATCTATCTGGAGCTGGATTACCTCCCCTCAAGCAGGTGTGGGTAGACACCCCCCTCCCTTGCTAAAAGCAAGGACCGTGATATCCCCCAGGTGGCTGGGGAGCCTCTGGTCTCCATGGGAGATCATCCAATGGTTCTGGAGTTTCCAGAACTTGAAGCTGAGGCATAACACCAGGACAAGGACAAGGAGATATTTGAAGTTAAATATATTATTTTTCATGATTGCGAATTGACAATTGCGAATTGCAATTGAACAAAATTGAAAACGGGATCTAATCTATCAAATGATAATGATTATAAGATATGCATAATTGCTTCTGAGGTCACTTTCATTGGGATAAACAAGAAGACAGAAGAACTACTATTAGCTTCCAGAGCCTGTTTTTAGGCTTGCTGCCTGCAACTACTCTCTCACCAGGACCCCCCAGCGCCCTTGTACCCCTGGACTTTCATTGCACCGAAGTGGCAAAACTCCAGCCTTGAGTCACTACTGCAACCTACATTTCTACTCCCGGACTCAGCTCATTAAAAGAAGGAGGGAAACAGGCAGCCAACAGTCCATATGGTACTGCTACAAAATCATGGCCTTCCTCAACTGAGCTTCAGGACAGAGGGTCCGTCTGTTTCTTCTCCTTGCTCAGCATTTTTTTAGTAGTAATTCCACTTCTTTGCAACTCTCCAGAAAGGTTGATCATCCCCGTCATGGCCTGTACCCCTCACTTATAGTATATGGCCTTCACTTCTCCATCTTTTAAAAACCTGAGACTGTTAACGTGCAAACTTGAAGCTTGCCCCCCTCCCCCCACCAACACTTACACACACACACAATCACCTTGCCTAGGGTCTCACAGAAGATGGAAAAGATGGTACTTTTGTTGTTTATTTTGTTCCTATTCCATTCTAGACCTACCACATTCCTCTTGAGCTTTTGGTATCATGTCGGCCTATCTCCTTTTGGACTGTGATCCATCGAATATCTTGCTTTTCGCTTGCCTCCACAACTTCTTATTCTCTATAAATTCTTTTCTATTAGAACAAACTCTCTTCAATATCTCCCACTAGAAGAGGGAAAAAATGAAACATCCTCTAACTCTGTTTTCCCTTCCTTCCTCTAGCTACTTCTTTTTCTTCTTTTCTCAACAAAATATCTCGAAGAGTCAACGTTCTCTGTCTCTTCTTCCTCATCTCACGTCCCTTCCTTCCCTCCTTGCCCTCTTATTTACCCATCAGTCAGCCCCTCTCTGTCCTGCTTTGGTGGGCTTCCAGGTGGTACTCAAGAGAATCGATCCCTCCCTTCTTCTTCTTGCTCTCTTCTTTCCTAATGTCCATCACACTGCCTTCTCCTGTTTCTCTGGCAACCATTCTGATCAGTCCCTTCTTGGCTTTATAGTCTGCTCTTCCAATCATGCTCCTTAAATAGTGGTGTTTCCCTGGATTTTGTCCTTGACCCTCTTCTTTTATCACCTTGCATTGTTTTCCTGGGCAATCTCATCCACTCTCACAGTTCTATAACCACTGGCTGGCTATGTGTAAATCTGTATTTCTAGCTGGGACCTTCCCATAAGCTTCCCTATCATGTAAACCATGGTCTACTGGACCTCTCCAAGGTTACCCACAGATTCCTCCCACTCAGCTCTTCTGAATGATCTTACCTTTGTTATTCCTACACAGGCTTCTGTTTTATGTTCTCCCTCCCAGTGGATGAATCACTATGCATCCAGTCTCCCAGATTGGAAGGTCTGAGAACATCCTCAGCTCTTTCTCCCTTTTCACCAACTCCTACCATGTTTATCACCTAAAGTTCTCAAATATGGTTCTTCCTTTGACTATCTACTGTGATGCCCCTGGATTAGGTAAGCGCTTATCATCTCTCATCTGAACTCCTGTAGTATCACCAACAGGACTTCCTGCCCCTGGTCTTATCTTCCTCAAATCAGTTCATGACAGACAGCCCTGAAGAATCTATCTAAATTGCAAACCTGCTCATGTTTTCCATGCTGAAAACCCTCTAAAAATTCCCATTGGCTTGTAGAATGAAAAACCAATAGTAAGACTTTTTTTTTTTTTTTTAATCAACACCTATGTCTCGGGCCTCATCACTCACCATGTCTTGTGTTCCACTGCATTTCCAATAGCATTGAACCACTGGTGGTCACCGTCATCACAATCGTTGTGATTATTCAGTGAGTGTTTACCAGGTACTAGACGCCATGCTGATCTCTTCGTATATGGTGTATCGTGTATTCCTCACAATAACCCTATCTGGTAGATACTATCCTTTTTCTCATTTCTACATCGAGAAACTGAGTCAGAGACAGGATACGTAACTTACCAAAACTTGCAAAGCTTTGCAGGGAACAGGGAGAATTTCCACCCAGGTACTTGGACTCTAGACCTCACTCTCTTAATTTATCGCACATTTCATGGCTTCGCTTTTCTTCTCCCTTCTGCCTGGAATGCCCTCTCCTTCCCATCCTTGCACCTGCTTGCCATCTTCTGCTTATCCTCAAAGACTTGGCTTAGGCCATAGCAGCTCCAGGGAACCTTCCCTGAACCTGGGGCGGGCATCTGAGGTACCCGAGGTTCCAGGGTATGTGCTTCCTCCCACACCGCCTTCAGGCATCCAGCAATCCCTGCACTTACACATTTTCCTGTAAGTACCTCTTGATCATGTGTCTCCCCCATCAAACTGTGTCATAGTCATCTTTACATCCTCAGCGCCCACCATGGTGCTTGACATATACAAGTCGCTCAGTACCTGTGGAAGGTGGAAGCCGTAAAAATAAAGTGACATATTCAAGTGGCAGGAAGATGATGACTAATCCATTTCAGAGATCTGTGATTGGAAGGATTCTTCTCTGCGGCCAAGTGCACTGCTGTGTCCCGAACCATTCACGATCCTGCACCGTGACTATACCTTCCCTAACCGGCCTACACCTCTGTCCTGCAGGTAACTGTTGGAAGACTGAGTCAAAAGCCACGGAGAGAAATCACATGGCCAGTAGGAGGCTCGATATACTTGCATACTTTACAAAAAGTGCATAATTTTACACTACAGTACATTCCCCAGCCTTCATGCAGGCTCTTCACGTTGATGGCCCTCCACAGCTTTATATCCAGCCACCCACCCCTTAGGACTCCACCTGGCAACATTCACTCTGCCTCCGGCATTTGGGCCTCCATATGCTTGCTCCTGCCTGCCTGCCTGCCTTCTCCACCTTTGCAATTCCTGCCAATGCTTCATAAGCAGCTCAGATGGCATTTTTTTGGTCTACAGCCTTCTCCGTCCCCGCCCCTAGCCTGAAGTGACCTCCCAATGGTTATCGCTTACATAAACCATCCAGAAAGTAATCATACACCAGAATGAAGGCTATCCTGTCATGCAACATCCTTCTTCAGGGCGCGGACAGATCTCTGAATCAGTTGTCTATCATTCTGGTTTTCATATATTTGTGTCTTCTTTCCTCCAGGGAAAGTGTAAGCTCTTGGAGAGCAGAAACATCTTTTATACATTTGTCCCATGGTGCTAGATAGATAGGGGCTGATGGTCTCTCTTCTCTTTAAACCCCTGATTCTTCCCAATCTTTCCATGACAATTGTATTCCTCTCATTCTGGACTCCAAGAGGGGACTTATTTTAATTTCTCATTTACCCTAGATCTAGGCTGTCCCCAATCCACCTGCTCCTTCCTCAGTGATCTGACCGATGGACTTCTCTGGGTGCAGCCCTGCGGCCCTGGCCCAGCCCATCCGCTCGATCCCGTGCCGCACAGAGGATCAAAAAGGAACCTCCAAACCCCTCCTCCTCTTCCTTCTCCAGTTCTCCCAAATCACCTGTGCTATGCCGCATGGCCACTGGTTAAGCAAATCCCCAAATCTCATGTTCTTGCGTACTTTTAATAGCACTGCAAGGGGAGGAGCTAACAAACAACACATTTACAGAATGCCTGTGACTCTGAGATAATCGGAAAACTCCCAGAACAATGTGAGATATAAATAGTAGCTGCCTTTACTAAAGCCCTGCTGCAAAATTTTAATCTGGAGTCAAATCGCATGGAACAATTTTGTTCCATGCACCTTTGCAAGAGTGTGATGAAACAGGCTTATTTGTGGTTTAATTTTCCATTCAATATGCTGCTCTGTTTTACGAGCCACATAACTTTGTGAGGCAATTATGGCTAATGTACAGACTCAGGCAGGTGGCAGGAACCCGTGAGCCAGTTACAAAGGACTGTCACATGGGTGGGTCACTGGCGTGGAGGGCCAGGGGGTGTGCGACTCAGGTAAGAGGAAAGGGGAAAGGTCATGGATCAGGAGCTGGTGACTGAGACCATAGCCTTTGAAAATAATCATTTGGAAATTCAGATTTGTGTGTGAAGTGGTCATTTTCTGGGCAAAGTTTCATATTATTTCATCAAGAAGAAAATCATAGGTATCACAGTAACTCCATTAGCTCCACTACAGGTAACGGCCTTGTACAATGCTAAACTGTGGTAGAGTAAAATACTATTTTTACTGAGTGCTCACTGGGTGCCGGAGTGGGCTGTTTTCAGAGTTCTGTAATAGAACTCATTTAAGCCTCTCAACAATC
This sequence comes from Crocuta crocuta, assembly GCF_008692635.1. Lineage (NCBI taxonomy): Eukaryota > Metazoa > Chordata > Mammalia > Carnivora > Hyaenidae > Crocuta > Crocuta crocuta. The sequence continues at coordinate 7,700,797 of NW_027527955.1, forward strand.
CCCTGGTATGGTTACCTGATGAGGACCTGAGTCTGGAGGGTTTGAGTTTCCAGCCAAAGGTCACGTAAGTCCCAGGGCCAGGATGTGGACTGTGGCAGTCAGCGTGGCTTTCTCCTCTGGTGCCTGACTCCTTGTACAAGGCTTTCCAGGCTCTGCGTACTGTCCCGAGAGCTTTATGTATGCTCACCTGTAAGCCTTACAGCGACCCTAAGACACATGAACTATTTTTGTTCCCAGGACACAGATGAGGAAAACTGAGGCCCAGATAGATTCTATGACCTGCCTGAGGCTACGTGGCTGGAAACGGCTCAGATGGAAAGGCACGCCCTGTGGTCCTGAGGCCACACTCTCCGGTACTATGTTGTGGGATCCCACTCACCACTCACAAGTGTCAGAGGAAGGGCCACCGGGCTGAGCGGCCGGGAGAGAATGGGTCTAAGGCCTAAGGACAGAGCCTGCACATGGGGGGGGGTGGGGGCGCAAGTTGGCTCTCTCCCCATCTTCGTGAGTGTGAGGCCTCCCGGGGCCCTTCCTCTGCTGCTGGGTGGGGGCAGGCCAGGCCGGCACCCTAGCATCCTGGGGCCAGGTTTCGTCTCCAACACTGTATGGAAGCTGAGCTACGATCACGTGGCTCCGAGATGTGATTTTGTTTGAACGGGACTCAGCAGAGCTGAGAGGTCCTGGAGTGTCCCCTGAGGCCCCCATCTGTGGCCAGCCACACCCATGCTAGCACGTCTCCAACGCTGCTAACATTGTGTGTGAACCCCGTTTTTATCTTGGCACCTCTGATCTGCTCCCTTAGTCAGGCTGCTTGCTCTCAGTTAATACAATGGAATTGATTTGGCAACTTCACAAATAAGGAGAGTCTCAGTTCTGTTTAAAACCTGGGGTGTAGTGAGGTGGAGGGTAGACCGGGGCTGTGGATGCCGTTTCCACAGACTGTGGTGGGAAGCTTAGCTAAAGACACAGTTGGGAAAAGAGTGAACGATGTTTGACCTGAAATCTCAAAGTCCTGGGCCCCTGTCCTTTCAGGGCAAATGTGGCAGAATTACCAAAGAATAATTCTAAATGGTTTGCATTTGAAAGAAGAAAAAAGAAGAGATTAGCGTCGCGCTGTGATCAGAGGAACGATGGGGAACATGGTGTTTTCAGATTATGCTGTGCAACAGAAATTTAGTGGGGGAGAGAATTGAGGAAGTCAAGTTCAGGACCCGATGGGGGTCTTTGGAGTCGGGTCACCTAGGTCCCTATCCCAGTTCTGCTGCCACTAACCAGCATCCCTGGGGCGTTGGAGGAGAAATACACATCTCTGCCCTTAGCACCCACCTCTGCCAAAGAGGGACAGTAGTAACTCTGCCCTCCCCCGGGGTGGCCGGGAGAATGACAGCCGTTATGATTCGTGAAGCACAGAGCCTGTGGGCCGCAAAGTAAGCTCCCAGTTAGGATTAATGACTGTGGTTACCTGCGAAGGACCTAGCTGGGGCCTGTCCTCAGGTGGGGAGTAGTAGAAAAGGAATTGCAGATAAACCCTGGAGGGGATACAAGGTTTTTTTTTTTAATATATTTTTTAAATGTTTGTTTATTTTTGAGAGAGAGACAGACAGAGCGTGAGCAGGGGAGGAGCAGAGAGAGAGGGAGACACAGAATCCAAAGCAGGCTCCAGGCTCTGAGCTGTCAGCACAGCTTGAACCCATGAGCTTTGAGATCATGACCTGAGCTGAAGCTGGACGCTTAACCGACTGAGCCACCCAGGCGCCTGGAGGAGATACAAGTTTTGCTGACTCCGGCCGACGCCTCTCCCTGTGCTTTTCATATTGCCTGGTTGGTCCCCTGAATTTCCCTGTTCACCTGCAGGAATAGTCTATGATTAGAAGTTTGTTACACTGTTCTTCACCTTTTATGGATGTTTGTTTCATAATAAAATGTCTTTAAAATATGAGGGTTTGGGGGTTATTTGTTGTTTGACATATATCATCCTCTTTCTAGAAGCTTTTTTTAAATTATTATTATTCATGTATGAAGGGTAACAAACTAGAAATGGAAGCAGGGAGCTGGGATCAAGAAGAAAGCAGAAACAGTTCACACTGCCTTATGGAAACTCTTTAGAGCAAGACAAGCCTGGATCCAAATCCCAGCCAGACCATCCACGGGTTTGGTGTCTCTGGGCAATTTACTAAGTCTTGTGTGATTTGTTTCTTCTCTTCGTTAAGTGCGATGAGCGGTCCCGGCTGCCGGAATTGCAATGAGGGTTTAAATGATGATACCCATCGCCCCCCTACCAGCCACACAGTAGGCCTTCAAGAAACCTTAACCCTTTCTTCTGGCAATAGTGGAATGTAGAGGTGGCAGTAAGTAGAATGGGGGTGGTTGAAGCAGAAAAAAGCTCCAAGGCCTGGAAATAAGAGCTTTATGGGTCTGGTGAGAGATTGGTCCGGTGCCCCCTGCTGAAAAGGGCTCAGAGCAAAATTGTGAAGTAGGTGCCAGTAAGAGGCTGGACGGCTCCTCTTCCTTGGACAGTGGCCTCAGGCCCTCCCTAACCAGAGGACCCTGAGTGAATGCCTCATTCATGGGGATAGACAAGTGTCAGCCTTTAAATACAACTTCTAAGAAAACTTGCACTTTCACTACTGATCAGCCTTAAATCAAAAGAACAAAATGCCAGCGGTTGAACTTTAGCAGACAATACAGAAGAGAGATTTGGGGTTTGCCTTTTTTTATTTTTAGGGGGGTGGTGTGAGCAGAGGAAAGTCCTTTCTGGTATCCGTGAGCCCCAACACGTAAATGCCTGTCTCCCTTTTCTTCCAGCAAAGTCTGTGAGGAGAGTGATGGGGAAACGGTAAGGACAACTCACTCTCAGGGGCCGACCGTGGTGGCCGCGGGGGCGGTGAACTGTCAACAGCCCCCGGGAAACGGAGCAGGAGCCAAAGCCACCGGCACTGGACTCCGTGTAGCGCAGGACAGCGCACCAGAGCCCCGAGGCGGAAGGGAGACAGTCTCAACGTGACGGTGACATAGCAGCTTCACCGTACACGACGGAGGAAGGCATTACTGTCTCTTGCAGACACGGTAACCAAGGCTCCGGGTAGGCCGGGTCCGCGCCGACACCACGCGGCGAAGCAACGGCCGGGCTGGGTTTCCAGCCCAAGTCTACCTGGTACCGAGGCGCCAGCTAAGGGGACACCCTGGAGTCTCCCTCCATCTCCACGACGACCAGGTCAACCTCAGAGAACACAGTGAGCGGTGCGGGACCCCGTGGGCCACCTGCCCGTGCGAGCGCAGGCCGCCCGCGGAGCGGCGCTTGTTCCGGCTCCGAGCTCTTCCGGGTCCCTGTGTCCGGGGCGCAGGCGGCACACTCTCGCTGCCATCCTTCCTTCGGCCTGGCATGCCGTTTCCAAACAGCTGGCTCGGACTGCCTCAGGGCACCGCCAAGCCGGGGGGCCTGCGGGAAGACCCCTGTGTCACGTCCTTCCCGCGGCTCTCACCGCCTCCCTCCTCCCGTGGGGCCCAGCATCACCCCTGCTGGTGCACTGTCTGCTTCCCTCCCCAGAGCCTGGTTTTTCCCTCTAGGTAAGAACACAGAAGACGGCTTCCTACAGACACGTGTAGGCCACTGTTCTTGGGCGACTGCAGGAGGAGGAGGAGGGGAGAGGGGACGGGGAGAGGGAAGGGGGAGGANGACCTTGGGAAATGCCCCAGTGAGCAACTTTTTCTTTTTAGGATTGCTGGCTGGGGCTTTGGAATAAACACCTAACTAATAGTCTGAATCCACAAGGGATGAGGACGGGAAGAAAAAGCCATGTCCCGTCTCCGATCTCCGGGAGCCCGCACTTCCGAGCTGTAGGGAAGGCTGACCGGCGAGGGGAGGGCTGCGGGGAGGGCCAAACGGCGTCTGCATTTTATTTTTCTCCCCATGGGAAATGGTAGCAGCCTCAGAAGCTTGGGCGTTTCAGTCTCCCCAGACGACAGCGGCCCCTGGGATCACATCTGGGTTTATGTTAATGAGGTGACTCACCGGGGGCCACTCGGTCGGTTCAGAAAGGAGGCTGGCCGTGCCCAAAAGATCAATCGTGTGACTAGAGTTGGAGCTTTGAGCCCTGAGATGTCAACACAGGTTGAAGTCAAACAGGTGGCCAGTGACTCAGTCAATCACGACTGCACAGTAAACCCCCAGGAAAAACTCTGGACACAGAGGCTCAGGTGAGTTTCCGGCTGGGAACACACAAGTGTGCCAGGAGGGCGATATATCCTGAATCTAGAAGGACGGGACGTGGCAGCTCTGAATTTGAGATCCTTCCAGACCTTGCCCTGTGTGTCTTTTCTTTTGGCTGGTCCTGATCTGCAGCCTTATTAATACCACAAGTGCTTTCCTGAGTTGTTTGAGGCACTCTAGTGAACGATCAAATCTGAGGGGGGTGTGGAAACCCCCAGATTTGTAGCCAGTTGTTCAGAAGTAGGGGTGGCTGTAGCTGGTGAAGGAAATGGAGGCTTTGGATACGTGCCCTTGACCTGTGAAGTCCATGCTACCTCTGGATAGTTAGTGTTGGAATTGCTTCACAGCATGTTTTTGATGAATAGATGAATCTCCTGCAGTCCAGTGAGGGAGGTCAAGGCAAACTGTCTTCCGTCTCCTTGCCCTACACCCTCCAAGAGGAAGCCAAGTGGCTTCCATGTCAGCTGTCTCTGGGTAAAGCAGTTACTGAAGTTCTGATTCTGGAGCTCATTCTCCCATGAAAGTTGGGGGTATGTTTACATGGTGCCACTGAAATGACATTTTTGGAGTCAACTCAGCTATTTTGGCTGATACAACATGCTAGTGCTGAGGAGTGAATTGATTACTGAATAATCAAACTCATTTGGTGTTTTTAAAATGGAGATAATTTCACATAGTTCAGACACAGCCCAATTATTTTGTTGTTAAGAAAAATGAATTGGCTTGGCCCTTTGCAATTCAATCGGTTGCTTGGCAATCAACTTGCCAATAGTTTTTGCCTCCCCATTTTTCTCTCTGATTTTAATTGTAGCATTGGAATAAAAGGATAGTCCACCCATCTGCTGCCTTGGATCTCGATGCTTAATTTAAAAAGTCAATTCTTAGCCTGCTTTTTTATTTATTTTTTTTAATTCCCAGACGAAAAGAATACAACTATTATTTCACATTCCTTTTTATTTCTTCCCTTTTACTTTGCATCCCCTAATCTTCTCTAGTATCTTTTTCTTTTCCTTTCTTCTTCTTGTATTAAAAAATATGAAAACAAAACTAAATGCAATAAGGAGTTTGCCAATGTTGAGAAAAATGCAAGATATTCTTCTACTATGCTTCATATTCAGTGATGCCTGGGTTCCACCATGACCTCCAGATCTTTGTATTTCATGCTTCCTTGGATTTCCAAGCCTCTCTTCTCCCCATCCCTTCCCTTCCCTACCATTTTTGCATCTGTGTACAATTTGATTTACCCCTAAATTTAGCATTCGATTCCATCATCATTATATTTTATCCTGTGTATAGTTTATTAGGGCCACTTCAAACTTTTCTCCATGTTTTAAGGGCCTAGTAACAGTATTTGAGTTTATGGAATTTGCTTGAGATTGGAACTGTTGCTTTTCTCTTTAATTGGGAGATTTTTAACCTTTATCTGCTTGTAGTAAAACATAGTTGGATCATATCCACAGCCTTTTCTAAGACATACTGTCCTATCCAAAGCCCTGCTGAAATGGCAGCCCTATATATGTCTCCATTCCCCCTGTCTTCAACTGATTGGACTGGAAGTAGATACTTGTCTCACGGGGTGCCTAGCCAGGCTTATTACATGACCTATTGTAGAAGGCAGACTTCACCCAGGGATCCTCTGGGACAAGCTGATCTTCACTCACAGGAGTTTGAATTGGGAGCCACACAGAGACACAGGCTATTTGCCATGGGGGCTGAGGTACAGTAAGCGGGGATATGCGTAGCCTTGGGCCAGCTGAAGTTAAGAAGAAGCCGAAATTGTGAGGAAGTATAAACTATGATTAAACAGAAGACACAATGTAGAAGGGTCTTATTAAGTCAAGGCTATTGGGAGGAAAGCTAAAGTCTGTATAGAGAGAGCCACAGAAACCTAGAGCTGGCCACACTCCTTCAATGGCAGAGCATGAAGATCCACCATCCCAAGTGCCATTTTGCCTCCAACTCTCACCTCTGTGTAGACTAATCATTTTGTGGTTTCTTATGAGAGAACTTCTTCATTTCCCCCTTGTTTCTTGCAATACCATGGGCGTCTCTCTTTACATGACCCAGCTATCCTGGCGGTTCCTTATAACTCAAGATGCCCTCGTCCATTGCTCCCCACTGTGCTTAGGTAGTAAAGAAACAGACGACGAACATTGTCAGAGGGTCATATTACTTACCTGTTGCTGTAGTTCAACCTCAGTGCTCACTTCTCCCCACTATGCCCCTTCAACATGGGCAAGCTACTTGGTCAAGAAGCTCCTCTCCCAAGGCTGGCTGTCCAACAGGAATGCCTGAAGAATTCAAGACAAAAACAAAGACACACAGGATCATGTGAATTGTAATCCTTGGTCTATATGGAAGGGCAGGATTGATCTAGCTGCATCAGATGATTGACTTCCAAGAGGTCTTTTTGTTAGATATGGAATCCTCCCTCTGGTCTGTGACTCCTGGTTTCTAAATGATTCATGAACATGAAGTAGCAGACATGCTCTCCCAACTCTGAGAGAAAGTAATGCCAGAAAAATCTGAGTGACACTATTCCTCCAATTACTCCTCAGCCTCCGGTTTTCCTGCAAGACTGCAAGGCTTTGGGTGTGATCAGAGCCATAAAATGAGAAGAGGGTGAATATTTATGAGCTTTGTCCCACCCCGGGCATCTTCGGATCAAGAGAGGCCAATAGTTCACCTCCAGAGGGTCAAGAACAAAGAGCACCTGAACCAGACGCAGACGTGTGTATCCCTAGTGGGACTGGGAGACAGCCCCCTAGTCACTGGGTTATCCTCGTTGCTTTCACATAGGACAGCCCCAAGTGCTCCACCACAGGGAGATGTGTCTGATGCCTAATATCGGAGGGATTTAGTTCCCCACCTGTGCATCAGGCTGGTGAATAACTGCCCAAGGGTACACCCAGCTAATCTGTAGTCTTCCTAGAGCTAGCGCCTTCGTAGTAAGTGTAATTTAGTCACTGGGAATTGGTCATCCTGGACCATTTGACCCCACAATTCCATGGCTTGACCTGTGCCCTTCCCCCCCGCCCCCCGCCCCCCATACACACCATGGCTGATTCTGGGAGAACAGTTTCATCTCCATCACTTTACTGGTGGCAGTGGTTATGCGTGTGTCCAAGTCGAGACAACTCCCACCACCCGTAAGGGCCAGCTCTGGTCCAGAAGGAGTGGGTTATTCGATCAGCCCAGCACAGCAAGCTGTCAGCTTGCCCCTGAATCATCACCAAGCACATCAAGGACTCCGCTCCACAACTCTCTGCAGGCCTGACTCATGTGGCAGCTTCCCCAGAGAACGCCCACGCTCCAGGTACTGCTCCCAAGCTGGTGGCCGCCTCCATGTAGACATATAAACAAAGCCCGTTGTTAGGTTTGCTGAGCTCTACTTAAAGATACAGGGCCTTGGGGACACCTGGGTGGCTCAGTTGGTTTAGCATCTGACTCCTGATTTCAGCTCAGATTCTCACAGTTCGTGAGTTCAAGCCCGCCATCAGGCTCTGTGCTGACAGTGTAGAGCCTGCCTTTCTCCCTCTCTCTCTGCCTCTCCCCTGCTTGCACGCGCTCTCTCTCCTCTCAAGATAAATAAATAAACATTAAAAAAAAAAACAGATACAGGGCCTGTACCCATCTCTCTCCTCCGGGTTTCTGGTTTCTGCTGTGAGGATGTAGTATGGTGAACCGACATAGGACTCATTTCACATTGGTAATGACATTACGAAAACTGAGGCCGGTCTTAGAAAATGCTGTGCCTGATGTGAGAGAAAAAGGGGAGAAGGCAAAAGACTTATACAAAGCAGGATTCTCCATCCCAGATCCTGGATTCCTGGCCCCAAAGATTCTGTCAGGGGGTCTGATAGCGTCCTGTGCTACTGTCTTTTTTAAGAGACATCTCAGATGATTCTGACGGGTATGGGGACCATTCTTTAGGAATGCCTGCGAGTGCGCACACACGTGCATGCACGCACACACGCAGGTACACATAAATATTTTGGGGTGAAGGGGTCTTGTCTTGGAAGTCAGGAGATCTGACATTAGCTAATGAAATGATCCTGAGTAAATCACCTCTCTTCCCCAAGCGTCATCTGGAATGTAAAGAGTTTGAATTCATCTCTCTCCCAAGAACTTTCCAGCTCCAAGAAAACATTGATGCTGTGAATACTGTAAATTTCTCACTGCCCTCAGACTTTAATTCGCCTTTCAATAAGTAGTTTTTAATTGAAAAGAACTGAACAATTGGGCCAACCTCGGAGGATATTTTTAATATCTTCCTTCCATATATTTACAAGTATAGGTAAAGGGAGCAGGTAGTGGGAGTACAAATTAAAGACAACCAGCCAGCTGAGGTGTAATTGAAACCTTCCCCGTCAAGTAAATATAATGAAGCCCACAGCAAATTGTAAACAGAGAAACTCCACAGCTGTGTGCTGTGGGAGTTCGCCGTAGGGGAGGGAGTCAATGCTGGGAGAAGTAGCTGACAAGCAAGAAGTGGGTGGAGAAACAGTGTTAGGAGTAGAAACAAGATGGTGGCCACCAGTGAAAAGAACCAAGTCTTCTTCCCCTGCTGAAGTCAGAAGGGGGTTCAGGTGGGGCGCCCGGGTGGCTTAGTCGGTTAAGCGTCCGACTTTCGCTTAGGTCATGATCTCGCGGTTCGTGGGTCCGAGCCCCGCGTCGGGCTCTATGCTGACTGCCAGCTCAGAGCCTGGAGCCTATTTCAGAGTCTGTGTCTCCCTCTCTCTTTGACCCTCCCCTGCTCACGCTGTCTCTCTCTCTCTCTCCCCTAGAAATAAATAAAAATATTAAAAAAAAAGAAGGGGGTTCAGGTATTCTTTTGCTTCAGGTAGAGTTCAAGCTAGAGAGGCAAAAATTACCTGATAACTTATGGATTTCAACAAAGCAGGAATTTGAAACAAAAAACAAAACAACAAAGCAATATTTCAAGTAAGTGAATCTAAAAGAATTTTCTTAACTTCTGTCAGGAGCTGGTCATGACTTTGTGAGAAGGGCTAGCCCTGATAAATAATTAAAAATGTGTTCAACAGTAGATATTTTTAGTCTGGGAGCTTGAGGAAGACTGAAGTGGGTGCATTTAGTAGGACTCCTAGGAAGGCGAGGAAGTGGAACACAAACTGAGTCTATCTCAAGTTCTTAATGAAATAAAGTCTGAGCAGTTGTGGGTTTGAGGCACATGGATTTTGTGAACAGAAGTCATAATTCTCAGTGATTATATGCAGACATGCCAAATAGTAATTAATAGCTATTATACAGCATTTTCGATAAATCAAATTTATCCATGTAAATTTGCAGTGCTCATTTTATATGAGACATTCGCAAAAGCACTGAGAAAAACAAAACATGCCACAGGGTAATATTCAGGAAAAAAATAATAAAAACCTGTGATGGCAACATTTTTTTTAGAGCAAGTGTTGCTTTCAATTGTGAATTGAAGCTTTTCCAGATTCCTCCCGTTTTGAAAGAAAAACTAAGCCATAGATTTTCAAAGTGCCATAGGAGCTCAGAAATCTCAAAGGAGATGGATGACCTCTCTCCAGCTCTGGGGACCTAACCTTCCCCATGTAGTAATCAGAATTGTGCTACCACCTTATGCAATTGCTCATAGAAATGTATCCTCTCTCTTCTGGACAATATCCATTTGTCCCTCATATCTTAGGCTTAACTTTTGTTTGAAGCTTTCATAAGTCTCTGAAATTCTGAAGACATTATCAACAGCCACTATTGTACGTTTCCAAAACAGTCTTATCTCTCTTCTGTGTTTCATGACTCAGTTTTTGGAATTTCCAATTTCCGATGTGACCACCATCAGCTTCTTTGCCCTCCAGCCATCTGCCTTCCAGACTCATGAAAACCATCAGTGATTCCCTCCCCACCCCCTCAAGCCTCACACACAATGACACTGCTAGGGTGTCATTCACATCATCCTTAGCATCTCTCTCTGATTGGCTTTCTTATATGCATCACTTCCTTAATGCTCTTTCCTGTCTTGGCTTGAGAAACACCTTGCAGGTCTCCTCATTCATTTGCTCCCTCATTCTGTCTGTCTGGGCACAAAGTTCAATGACAACAGATGTAGGACAGTCACCTAAGTGACAGGGCAGGCCGGGGATGAATGAGGGTTGGAGCTAAAGGTGTGCTCAACTGGGGGAGGGGGGCNNTTGTGCCAGCCTGGGGGGGGGGGTCCCTATTACTCAGTTCTGACCAGTGATTGCACTTAGAGAAAAGGAGGCTCCAAGCTATCAGGTATTCACAGTTTGCAAGAGAATCTAGAAATCTAGATCTTTATGAGGAATCTCCTTCTTTTTACACATTAAAACTTCATTCAAAATTTTGGACAGAAGGGCTGGGATCAGGGGAGCCTGGCTGGTTGGTTAAGCATCTGACTCTTGGTTTCAGCTCAGGTCATGATCTTGCAGTTCATGGGTTCCAGCCCCACATTGCCCTTTGCGCTGCTGGTGCAGAGCCTTCTTGGGATTCTCTCTCTCTTTCTCTGTCTGCCCCTCCCCCACTCATTCTCTCTCTCCCTCCCTCCCTCTCTCTCTCTCTCTCTCAAAATAAGTTAAAAAAAGAAGAAGAAGAAGAAGAAGGGCTGGAATCAGCCTGCAAGCTGTCTGTTTGCCACCTCTGTTCCACACTGCTTCTTCCATTCCGCCCCACTGACTACATGTAACCCTGTGGCCAAGGTCATATGTGAAGTTGGGAGCGAACTGAGACCATGGATATAGTTGCTTGGTATAGAACAGATAAATGCTTTTGGGGCTCAATCGGTTAACCATCTGACTCGTTTTGGCTCAGGTCATGATCTCACAATTCGTGGGTTCGAGCCCATGTTGGGCTCTGTGCTGGGTATGGAGCCTGCTTAAGATTCTCTCCCTATACTACTCACGCACTCTCTCTCTCAAATAAAAATAAGATCTGTGTAGAAAGATCTCAGCATGTAAAAATCTTATTTTGAGGCCAGAGGCTCCCTGACAATTTTTATTAAGTAGAACATTTCAAGTCATAAAGCCAGAAACTATGATTGTAAAGAACACCACTGAGGGGCACCTGGGTGGCTCAGTCAGTTAAGTGTCTAACTCTTGGTTTCAGCTCAGGTCATGATCTCCTAGTTCCTGAGATCCAGCCCTGCATCTGGCTCTGTGTTAACAGCATGGAGCCTGCTTGGGATTTTCTCATTCTCTCTCTCTCTCTCTCTGTTCCTCCTCAGCTCTCTCTCTCTCTCTCTCAAAATAAATAATTAAATAAATTTCAAAAAAGAAAAAGAATAGATATATGTTCATGTTTTGTGCTAAGGAATACCATGTAGATGTTTCCTCAAGGGGCCTGAAGGAACAAGGGAAATTCAGGAGAAATGGAAGCATCCTGAATTTTAAGTCTTTGCTGGGCTTTTTTGGTTGTGGAAGAAGAGAGTACCTGGGCTCCAAATAGTATTGAGGGTGGAGCACAGTACACGAGGGGTCCAAGACAGTGCTAGCCACCTTGGCTTGGTTTTCCAGCCAGCAGCCAGCAGCCAGCAGCCAGCAGCAGGATCTTGGTGACCTCTTCCTGGTCGTCCTCTGTTACCAAGACTCAGTTATTATCAGATTCCAGCTTCTTTATGCACCTTCCCCCTTGGGTTCTCCTTCTAGCTAGTGGACACTTGCCCACATCTCCAGGTCAGTGCCCTCAGGGAAGAAATCTACTCGGCTCAGTTAATCATTTGCTGCTCTTGCTGGAACAGTGCTTTCCTGCCAGACTGCCTCACAGACTCTATGCCGGGTAGAAATTTGATCCCCTTGCGTCTCTGGCCATGGTCAAGTGCCCCCAGCCCTCAGGTCCGCTCAGTTGCCAGGAGTGGGGGAGATGGTGTGGTAGCAGAGAGGGGTTCTTAGACCCAATTCCAACAAGGAGGTGGGGGGTTCCCCCAAACCAACCGATAATTCTCAAACACCAGCTGGGTGTCCCACAAATCAACTCAGTTCTGACACTACCTACCGAGAGCTAACATCAGAATCCATAGGGTAATAGCTCTGTCCTACAAGACTGTCCCCCACCCCCACACTTTAGATGTCAGCCACAAGCCCAGGTTATTACCTGTATTTCTTACTGACTGGCTACAAATAAGAGGTTCCCGTGACCCCCTTCTCGGGTTCAATCAAGTAGCTACAAAGGTTCACAGATCTCAGAGAAACATTTTACTTACTAGGTCACTGGTCTATTATAAAAGGGTATAACTCCAGAACAGCCAGACAGAGGGGATACACAGGACAAGGCATGGGGGAAAAGCAAGGAACTTTCCATGCTCTCTCAGGGGGCTTCCACGTATTCACCAACCCAGATGCCCTCCAAACCCTTTCTGGAGTTTTATGGAGAGTTCATTTCATAGGCACGATTGACTAAATCATTGACAGTTGGCAGTTGATTCCAACCTCCAGGCCGTCTCTCCCCTTCTCCCTAAAGGTGGGAGTGGGAGTGGGCAGTGGGGGGGTGGGACTGAAAATTTCCACCCTCTAACCCCAGGTCAGCTCTCCTGGCAAGGAGGTCCCATCCTTAGGTGGGGTCCAAAATGAACTCATTAACATCACAAGACACACTCTCAATACTTAGGAAATTCCAAGAGTTTCTTGGAAGATGTGAGTCAGAAACCATGGTGGAAGACAAAATATATATGAGAAATATATTTTGGTCATCTAAATGAATGCTAGTGCTTGACTAGGAAAGGCGTTTTGGAGGGGAAAAGGGACTCAGCTATGATTTATACCATAATTGTAGAAAACAGGAAAAAGTGTTCAGACCTAGTCAGATCAGGGAACAGGGGCATGAATGACGGCAGGAAAATGGAAGATTTAAGACGGCTGCTATTTTTTTATGGTACCAAACAACACCCAATTCTTGGCATCCAGAGTATTGACCCATGGAGATATAATAAAGAGGTCGGAGAGATGGAAATCAAAATATCCAACTGATGATAAAGCTGGACTAGAGAAGTGGCTTAGACCAGTCACCAGTCTTCAACCTGGAAATAGATCTACCCACCTCGTTCTAGGCCAGCTGGAGTCATCCATGCCCACTTACCCCCAAAAGCCTTCAGACAAGCGGGCCATGAGTAGAGCATGTCCTGTGTCCAGGCAGATGTATGTAACAAGAGTTGCTTTTCTCGAATTTGTCAGATAAACTCAGCCACTCCTCTCTTTTGTGAAGGGTGAAAGAAAAGAACAGCTGTTTCTACTTTATGGTTGAGACAGAAGTGCAGAGATGGGGAGGCATGGTGCCCCCTAAAAATGTCAGGTCAGAGATTTGTGCAGTGTTTCAAAAATTCAATGAGATAATAAACTTATTGGTTTGGGGCAGAGAGAGGTGGAGAGGGAGAATCCCAAGCTGATGGCAAAGAGCCTGATGTGGGTCTCGATCCCATGAACCGTGTGATCATGACCTGAGCCAAAATCAAGTCAGACGCTCAATCGACTGAACCACCCAGGCACCCCCTAGCCAACATTTTTCAGCACCCTTTGTAGGCAAGCAGACCAGGCCCCTGTCTTCGTGGGGCTCACCGTCTATGGGAAGGCGGGCGTTCATAATACTACAAAAATATACATGTAGAAATCTGGATATGGGCTTTGAAGGAAAGCATCTTGTACTCTAAGAATGGTAGTAAGGATAAGTCACCTAGCATGGAGGTGGTTGGTGGGTCAGGACAGACTCCCATGAGTCTTTGTGCAAATATCTGAGACAAGGCAAAGTTGGAGAGAGAGAGCTCTAGGCAGAGGGAGTAGAAAGAATAAAGATTCCAGGGTGGATATGAGAGTGACGGCTCAAAGAAACAGCTGGAGCAGAGCGGTGAGCAGTGGAGCATGCTGGTTAGGTGGGTACGAAATACCCCCTTTCTGTTCCAGAACTGCCAGGGGAATCCACACTGAAGGACACACAGCAACCAACAAGGATTTTAGCTATTCAGGCGGGCTAGCAGCCAAGGAACAACAACCATTTTTTTAAATGAATTACAAAAAAAAAGAAAAAAAGTGCTTTTGAGAAAAGAAGGGAATCGTTTCAAAAAGGGGGAGGTGATCGTAGAATCACAGCAGTAAACCCTGCAAAGAGGCTAAATGAGGTGAGAACTGAACACCACTAGATACAGAGACAGGGTCACCATTGTACATCTGGGTTTCAAACCATTTCAATGGACTGAGGGGGCTGAAGACAGATCGGGGCTTAAAAACATGAAGGCACGGGGGTGGGTGGCTCAGTTGGTTAAGCGTCCGACTTCGGCTCAGGCCATGATCTCACAGTTTGTGGGTTCAAGCCCCGCGTCAGGCTCTGTGCTGACAGCCNTTCTCAGGAATAAATAAAACATTAAAAAATTAAAAAACAAAAACCATGAAGGCGCGGGGCACCTGAGTGGCTCAGTTGTTTGGGCGTCTAACTTCGGCTCGGGTTATGAGCTCACAGTTTTTGAATNCATGAAGGCGCGGGGCACCTGAGTGGCTCAGTCGTTTGGGCGTCTAACTTCGGCTCGGGTTATGAGCTCACAGTTTTTGAATTTGAACCCTGTGTCAGATTGCTTCGGATCCTCTGTCTGTCTCTTTCTCTCTCTCTCTGCCCCTACCCCTCTCATGTTCTCTCTCTCTCTCAAAACTATATAAAACATTTTAAAACAACGTCGAAGACAGCTGCTCAGCAGAGAAGAGATATGGAGTGTTAACCAGAGGGGAAAGCAAATCAGGGAATTTTTAGATTCATGGAAAGTGCTTAGCAGTTTGGGGCCCGTTCAACTATTCAATTAAATAGCCTCTTTTCTTGTTTTCTTTTCTTTTTAAGAGCGTAAGATCTTGTGAAATGTAGGAAGGGAGTGAAGTCTCTGTCACAAGGCATCTTGGTGTCCTGGTTGCCAATAGAGGTAGCTGTCGCCTTCAGCTGGATCCACAGAGCTGCTCACTCAGCAAAACCGTGTTTCATTTCTACCCCTCAACACCCCCTTTGTGTGTGTGCCAACACTTCTGAACTCAAGGGGCATTTACTACACTTCTATGGTATCCTTGCCTATAAGAGGTGATAGGCGTTGCAGGTGCAAGAATTAATATAACGTAGTGCTTAAATTTGGGGAGGTCACTGAATGCCAGGAAAACACACCTAAAAACAGATATTTACAAAACACTGTCGTAAGCTTGTAACACAAGCATAACCAAAACACAGGGTTAGTACAGAGGTCATGATAGTTATTAATCTGGATCTTAAAGAATGAATAGAAAGAAGCTTGACGGTCCCACAAAGCTGAGAAAGCATTCAGGACAGAGGAGCCCGCAGAAGGAGGAAGATGACTCTTTTTTGGAACTTATTTCACCTTCAGCCCCTAATACATATATTTTTTACACTCTGCAATCTGTTCCCTCCTTGAAACCATTAATATGAAGTTGTAAGGAATTTGGCCACCGAACACAGAGAAGCCAATTGACCAACATAAATAATGATCCCATTTCCATACTCTTCCAAGCACCCTACTTGGCAGCACTCAAGAGAACTTCTAGGACATTGAAATGGTAAAATGTTATATTTAAAATGCATAACCCCTCTACAGTTCTCACATTTCGAAGACGAAAACACAAATGTAGACACTTACCATGATAAATATCTAAATGGAAGCTCACTTTTAAAGAAAACTTTTTCTGTGTGCTGTCATTTCTTGCACTAAATTTGGGAGGCCAGTGGGTGGGTTTATTCAGAGAAGGGGCAAGAGTTGGGAGCAGAGTCTATGACGTGAAGACACACGATCGTGGTTAATCAAGGTGATACACTCCGTGTGTCAAAGCATGTACTCAAGAAAGATTTAGCAGGTGCCTAGGTGGCTCCGTGGGTTAAGCGTCCAACTTTGGCTCAGGTCATGATCTCACGGTTCGTGGGTTCAAACCCAGCATTGGGCTCTGTGCTGACAGCTCAGAGCCTAGAGCCTGTTTCGGATTCTGTGTCTTCCTCTCTCCCTCTCTCTCTGCCCCTTCCCTGCTTGCGCTCAGTCTCACTCTCTCAAAAATAAATAAACATTTAAAAAATTAAAAAGAGAAAGAAAGGAAGGAAGATTAAGGCCTGGGGCACCCGGGTGGCTCAGTCTAAGTTAAGTGTGCAACTCTTGATTTTGGCTCAGGTCATGATCTCATGGTCCGTGAGTTTGAGCCCATGTGCTGTCAGTGCAGAGCCTGCTTGCGATTCTCTCTCTCTCTCTCTCTCTCTCTCAAAATAAATAAACTTTAAAAATAAATAAATAAATACAGACCCTCATTCAGATGATTTTTCAAAAACAATAAAAAGAAAAGGAAAAGAAAGATTTAGGCCTTCAGTAAGAACTACTTTATGAATCTAAGCAATTTTTTTCTTCACATGATAAAACTTAAACACGGAAACATAGTTCAAAAATGAGCTCTAATGGTGTCCTACGTGGAAAAACTTAGAGACGGGCTTCAAAAGTTGCCTTTTTGAAACTTAGAGCACCACGCTGTGTTCTCAGATCACACCCAGGCTCTGCTGTGGAGTGTGTGAGTTTCCAGAGAGAGCATCATTGCCTCAAGGGCAAGGATGGCCCCAGAGAGGACAGGCAGGGCTGGAGAGCGGCCTAACGATGGGCATGCACCCAGGGAGAGGGCCTTCCCATTTCTATCACCTCCTGTATCTTCTTTAATATGCTCAGGCACCTGGGAACATTTCCCTGGGTGTCCCTAGATACTTCCATGCTTGCTCCTCCTCCTTGCTCCCTGGGAGCAAATGGATCCTTGGTCTGAAACAGGAAGCAGATTGGTTTTTCTTTTAATTTTTTTTTTTAACATTTATTCATTTTTGAGAGATGGAGAGAGACAGAACATGAGTGGGGGAGGGGCAGGGAGAGAGGGAGACACAGAATCGGAAGCAGGCTCCAGGCTCTGAGCTGGCTGTCAGCACAGGGCCCATTGTCAGGCTTGAACCCACAGACTGTGAGATCATAACCTGTGCTGAAGTCGGACGCTTAACCAACTGAGCCACCCAGGCGCCCCATCACGAAGCAGTTCTTAACACCCAATGAAAGGAGCAAGTTCAGAGCGTGCAGAGATATAGTACCTTTCTGCTTTCAGAAGCGCTGATGTTTATTCAAGTAAGTTCAATGACCTCCTGCCAGGGCAAGGTCCACAATTCCCCCCAGTGTCATGGTTCTTAAACTTTAGTTCATCAGAATCATCTGGAAAGCTACTCAAAACCCAGATTGCTGGTCCCCACTCCCAGAATTTCTGACTCAACAAAAGTCAAAGGATTCGCTTCTCTAACATGTTGCCAACAATGCCTGTAGTCTGGGAACCCCGCTTGGAGAAGCTGGGTCCCGGGAGATTCTTGACTCTCCCAAAACTCTGCCCACGAACCGTGTCTAGGTGCCTAACTGGTTTTGTCCTAGACCGTGCTTCAGAGCTTTTATCAGAACCTCAAAGTGAAATAAACCACAAACCAACAAAGGCCAATAGCTTTATGAACACTTACTCAGGCAGAATGCCCGGAGGGATGCTGACCCCAAGGAGAAGAGAACTCATCTCAGAGGAAGTATAAACTCACTGGATAGAACAAAGCTAGTTCCACTGTAAGGGCTCAGAATTACTGGCTGTGAGCTGGGTAATGGTTGATAGCTCAATCGAAATAAAGAGATTTAGATAGGAATTAATATTCTCACCCTACAGGAATTTATTTTTAATTATAGATAATTATGCTGAATTACAACAAGATGATTTGAAGCATTACGCTAATTCAGGAGTGATAAAGCATGAATTACTGATGCAATCTTTAAAAATGTAACCTATCAATCAACACTGGAACAGCAACAGACAAAGGCACGGATCTGACATTATTCTTTTATGGTATCGTAGTTAAAACTGGCCTTCAACTTACCCTTTAAAAGACTCCTTGGGGTAATGAGATGCCAATAGCTGTGGTTCCACATAGGGCCAAATGCAGCCCTGTATCCCCGCAGGCGGCCCTCACCCTTGGCTGGTTCTCAGAACCCCTTGCTTCTTAGAGGTGATGGAACACAATGATATAAGCACAGACTTGTGTCCAGTCAGACCTTGGCTCAAATCTCAGCTTTGACTTCTGCCAGTTTTATGACCTTGAGCAAGTTATTTCCACCTCTCCGAGCCTCAGTTGCCTTATCTGTGAAATGGGAACTATTTCACTTACCTGTGAAATGGGAGTCTAACACACAAGGCTCTTCTCATAATGGAAAGATATGATCCAAAAATCTCTGACACAGTAAAAATTTAGTAACTGGTAATGTCGGTCAGGTCTTGCCCCGTATTAGTGTTGCCAGTAGAATCACATTTGGCTAGTAGAACCATATTTAGAAATTAGCACCTAGCCTTCCAACAAGCCCTTCGCGACCCAGTTTTATATAACAGGACACAGCAGAATGCCTAGTTTTCATATAACTAGCATAGTAGCTTGTAGGCTAAGGACGGTTCCCAAGCTTGAAGGTCAAGTAAGAGCCCTTTGGTCAGTGCTAGGAGAAAATTCTAGGCTTGCTGACTGAACATTTACCCAATGTATATCCTTCCTCCCGAGTCTAAAAGACTACAGACTGAAGAAGACAAAAAGGAGGGAGGGGGAAGGGAGAAGAAAATAATAAATGTCTCCCACACAGAGACTGCTAACTNTTTGGTCAGTGCTAGGAGAAAATTCTAGGCTTGCTGACTGAACATTTACCCAATGTATATCCTTCCTCCCGAGTCTAAAAGACTACAGACTGAAGAAGACAAAAAGGAGGGAGGGGGAAGGGAGAAGAAAATAATAAATGTCTCCCACACAGAGACTGCTAACTNGAACAGTACTGAGCACCTTCTACGAGTCAGTTTTGCTTGCATATTATTACATAATGCACTTCTTATGAAGAAAAAAAAAACCAGAAAAACGTAGTCCAAATTCATGGCCAGTGAAAGGTGGAGTTGCAACTAAAACACAGATCTGTCTTACTCCAAATGTCACGTGTTTTTAGTTTAAACCATACTGCCTTTCCCAAAATAATTGACTTCTCCTACTTCATAGCATTGCTCTTCTAAGTGGATGAGAGAAAAGATAGTGGGTATATAGAGAAGAAAAACCAAAATGCACCTAAATATTTGAAAGTAAGTCAAGAGAAAAGCAACCCCCTCACTCCCTGCCCCCCCCCCNCGTGCAGAGATATAGTACCTTTCTGCTTTCAGAAGCGCTGATGTTTATTCAAGTAAGTTCAATGACCTCCTGCCAGGGCAAGGTCCACAATTCCCCCCAGTGTCATGGTTCTTAAACTTTAGTTCATCAGAATCATCTGGAAAGCTACTCAAAACCCAGATTGCTGGTCCCCACTCCCAGAATTTCTGACTCAACAAAAGTCAAAGGATTCGCTTCTCTAACATGTTGCCAACAATGCCTGTAGTCTGGGAACCCCGCTTGGAGAAGCTGGGTCCCGGGAGATTCTTGACTCTCCCAAAACTCTGCCCACGAACCGTGTCTAGGTGCCTAACTGGTTTTGTCCTAGACCGTGCTTCAGAGCTTTTATCAGAACCTCAAAGTGAAATAAACCACAAACCAACAAAGGCCAATAGCTTTATGAACACTTACTCAGGCAGAATGCCCGGAGGGATGCTGACCCCAAGGAGAAGAGAACTCATCTCAGAGGAAGTATAAACTCACTGGATAGAACAAAGCTAGTTCCACTGTAAGGGCTCAGAATTACTGGCTGTGAGCTGGGTAATGGTTGATAGCTCAATCGAAATAAAGAGATTTAGATAGGAATTAATATTCTCACCCTACAGGAATTTATTTTTAATTATAGATAATTATGCTGAATTACAACAAGATGATTTGAAGCATTACGCTAATTCAGGAGTGATAAAGCATGAATTACTGATGCAATCTTTAAAAATGTAACCTATCAATCAACACTGGAACAGCAACAGACAAAGGCACGGATCTGACATTATTCTTTTATGGTATCGTAGTTAAAACTGGCCTTCAACTTACCCTTTAAAAGACTCCTTGGGGTAATGAGATGCCAATAGCTGTGGTTCCACATAGGGCCAAATGCAGCCCTGTATCCCCGCAGGCGGCCCTCACCCTTGGCTGGTTCTCAGAACCCCTTGCTTCTTAGAGGTGATGGAACACAATGATATAAGCACAGACTTGTGTCCAGTCAGACCTTGGCTCAAATCTCAGCTTTGACTTCTGCCAGTTTTATGACCTTGAGCAAGTTATTTCCACCTCTCCGAGCCTCAGTTGCCTTATCTGTGAAATGGGAACTATTTCACTTACCTGTGAAATGGGAGTCTAACACACAAGGCTCTTCTCATAATGGAAAGATATGATCCAAAAATCTCTGACACAGTAAAAATTTAGTAACTGGTAATGTCGGTCAGGTCTTGCCCCGTATTAGTGTTGCCAGTAGAATCACATTTGGCTAGTAGAACCATATTTAGAAATTAGCACCTAGCCTTCCAACAAGCCCTTCGCGACCCAGTTTTATATAACAGGACACAGCAGAATGCCTAGTTTTCATATAACTAGCATAGTAGCTTGTAGGCTAAGGACGGTTCCC